>NW_017097187.1:41228-139379 GCF_001412225.1 Nicrophorus vespilloides
AGACAGGATTCGATAAATTCTTCTCGATCTACTCGTACGACGATTTGTTCGAACTAAACTAAAAAGTCTATTTTATTTTGAAAAAATTGTATTAAATTTGACCATAATAAATACAATAACAAATAAACTTTATTGAATTAATTATATGACCACAACTTTACTGGCATGCACAGTACTAAAATTTTCTTAAACTAATCGGATTTATTTTTAAAGATATAAAAGTATATTAATTCTTAATAAATGATCTACTTAGTATATTTGGATTAAGATACTGCATTTTTTTTGATATAATTGTCTGAATAAAGATAATAAGACATATTTTAACATTGAATTAAATATTAATGTTTTGTTTGAAACAGGAATAAAATAAATCTAAAAATGAATAATAATCAATTTTCTTATTTTTCGAATAGAATTTTTGTCAATAAAAACTAGTATCCATTAGCTAAATAAAGTAACAAAAATAAAATTCCAACGATTGAATGACTATAAAAGCCAGATGGGAAATGAAATAGAACCATTATTGAATAGAAAGATGCATCTACTCTCGTTAATTGCAATTCTAACAGTAGCTGCGTCTGCATTCGCTTACGATTTTCGTAAGTACTTGAAAAGTGATGTACCATTAATAGAAAATGAACAATTCCAGCAAATTATGTAACGCCATGCTCAAGCAATGATCCACATCTGAACGACTGCATAAAAAGGAATTTCGAGCAAGCCCGGCCGCACTTAGAGGAAGGAATTCCGAAATTGTTCGTGCCTCCGATGAACAAATTCGAAATCACGAAGGTCGAAATGGTTAGCGAGCTTTTAAATGTGTTGGGCACAAATGTGGCTCTTTATGGATTACATAACGTTGCTCTAAAAGACGTGCAAGTTGATTTGATCGAAAAAACATTTAAATTTGATTTTATATTAATTAATTTCGAAGCACGAGGTGACGTGGATTTGGAGNNNAGAACGTTCAAGTGACAACGAAGAATAACGGCAGATTCTTCTTCGATTTTGGAAATCTCAAAGAAAACAACGAGGGTGCAAGTCAAGCCCTAAATGGATTCATCAACGAAAATCAGGATTCCTTTGTAGACACCCTTAGTCCCATTCTTGAAAATATATTTGAAGGTATCATTGCGCAAATCTTCGTGAGAATGTTTTCTAAAATATCGTACGACGAATTGTTTCCGAATAATTAAAAGTGCTTAGAATTTTAAGCTATTTCTTAACAATAAACATATTGCAAAGAATGTCCGGTATTTACTATGCTTCCGTCCCCAAAACCCATCTCTTAATTCGATCCTGCTTTCATTGGTATATTGATAATAAATAAAGCATTGATCTGTCTGATCAACTTATTTTTCATGCTCAAGAAAAACATTTATTTTTGAGACGGGTTTCCAATGATAATTAAAGTCATTCTTATAAGTATATTTTTATATGCCAGACATTCTTTGTTTGGTATAAAAGCAGGACGATTTTTTTGAAACCTGCATAATCTCAAGACAAGATGAAAACTACATTCGTTGCTCTCCTACTCGTCGGTCTAACAACCGCAGCTCAGCTCCGTAAGTTAAATAGTTTAATAATTTACTATTAATGTTATTCTTACAATTAATATACATTATTTTAGCTCCAATCATTAAGCGCTGCAATCCGAACATAGGCTTAAGCGCATGCATCAAAAGCAACCTTGAGGCTGCAAAACCTTTGATTCCACATGGGCTTCCCGGTTGGTCCGTACCCAGTCTGGACCCTTTCTTCATCTCTAGTCAAAGCACCGAAATCCCAGGATTTAAATTAAGCGCGACGAACACTATTATCACTGGATTCAAAGATTTAGACGTTTTGAATGTTCAAGCGGATTCCGAAAATGAAGAGTATAAACTTGAGATTATTGTTCCATTGCCTAAAGCAATTGGTGATTCGAAAATAGTTGGAACATTGTTCGGCGTTCAATTCGATAGCATCGGAACTATGAAAGCTAATGCAAGTAAGTGGAGATAATTGCTTCTAGAAATATTACTACTAGTATATGTTTCTATCCGTTTTAGCAAATTTACACCTTCACTTTTTCTTGAAACTGGAGCGATACGAGAATGGAGGTAAGCTGTATTTGAGGAAAGTGCAGCAAAATATTAAAGCTGAGTTGGATGGAATTCTGACATTGGAGCAAGAGGTTTCGACTAGCCAAGGGAAGGAAACAATCGATATAATTGAAAAAGTTGGCAAAGAGAATATGAACAACGTCTTCGATGTGATCGTTCAGATTTTGCTAAAGAGTTTCGTTGAAACCTTCGAGACAGGATTCGATAAATTCTTCTCGATCTACTCGTACGACGATTTGTTCCAACAAAACTAAATACTCTATTTCATTTAGAAAACTTTGTATTAACTTTGATAATAATAAATACAATAACAAATAAACTTTATTGAACTAATTTTATGACCACAACTTTACTAGCATGTACAATACTAAGATTTTCTTAATCCATTCGGATTTATTTTTAAAGATATAAAAGTATATTAATGGAATTTATGCAGATTCTTATATTAAGATTTTTCATCTTCAATTTTGAAGTTTTTGATGAAACACTGATGTTTTTATAAGACTTCATCAAAAACTTACTGTAAAGATGATTTCAGCCTTAAAGTTCTGCTAATAATAATGATATCAATACATTGATCGAGAATGACGTTACGTAAACAAGTAGACATAAAAATATCAAAAACAACTAGAGACGAACGTTTTTGAAGCTTGCTTGCATAAGTTTTGCAAAATTTAACGGACAAAATTCACGACAATATCAGCGCTTATATTTCTTTTACTACTCAACAAAACTCGGATAGTACAACTCTATTTGTCCACCAGTAGTATAGTTTTTTTTTTACGAAAAACCTAATCAATTCTGGGAGAATGTAATGTTTTAGTTGCGTGAAAGATGAAGAAAGGTGCATAATAATAGAAAATGTATATAATTTTTTTGTTAATATCCAATCAAAAATTTTCTTAATCCAATTGGATTTATTTTTAAAGATATAAAAGTATATTAATGGAATGTATACAAATTCTTGTTTTGAGAAATAACAAGTTCTTTTATTAATTCGCAAAATATAATTTTGACAAAAAAACTAGTTTTTAAGTCTTTCTAACATGCATAAGTAGAAATTCATATAAAATCGCAACAACTCATCACAAAATATTTGAATGCCAGTCATTATTGAATAGAAAAAATACACTAGATTTTATAACAATTACAAAAAAAGTTTTTATGTTGTTGATTGTATGCAAGTAGCAACAACATTAAAAGTTCATTTGCACTTTGGTAGAAAAATGTTTTGAAGGAACGTCAAGATATACAACATTCTCTCTCTCACACCTGATTCTTGATTCACAAAAAAACAATAATTTATGATGATCAACATGAATTTTAAATGAAATTTGTTTGAAAATATACCGAATGAAATCCGATGCAGCAATTAATTAAACAAATTGATTTATGGATTTAGTTTGGAACAAAGAGAACACGAGGGTATAAAACATAATTAAATACAAATCAATGATGTATTTGCATAAACTTTTATTGTCGAATCGAATATAAAAACGCGATCAAAACTCGAAAATATCGCATTTCAAAGATGAAGTCGATATTGGTGGTGATAAGTTTGCTGTGCGGAGTACAATCAGCTTGTCTTCGTAAGTATACGTTATTAGTAGTTGAATTATCTTGAATTTAAATAATTGCAGCACCTTTTATAACTCTTTGCAACAAAAATGGAATCAATTTGAGCCAATGCATTAAGACAAATTTAGAGGTGGCGAAAAGTTACTTCATTGATGGTGCTCCTCAGTTCCACGTACCCAGTTTGAATCCTTTCGTCCTGGCTTACGCAAAGACGGAAATTCCAAACTTCTCGTTTGCACTTTGGAACACCAATATAACGGGCTTCGAAAACTTCGATGTTCTCAAAGTTGATGCAGATCTACAAAATAACAGTTTTAACGTAGAAATCTATTTTCCGCTGGTTGAGGGGGTTGGTTTTTACGAAATGGAAGGAAAGAAGCTGAATTTGATTTTAAATAGTACCGGAAATCTGATCGCCAATGCAGGTAATTGGAATAACACTTGGAAATTAAATTATTTATAACTATTGCATTTCAGAGGGAATGCATTTGTATTACACACTGAAGACGGAGCTTTACCACAAGAATGGCCAAATCTATATTCGCAGGGTGAAGCACGACGTTCGCATTGAATTGGATGGAAATTTGTATACTTATTACGGAAACCTTTACTTAGGTCAACCGGAATTGTCGGAGGTGATGAATAGGATTCTCAATGCTAACAGCCAATACATCTTCAAATTGTTGATTCCGGTACTAGAAGATAAGTTTCACGATATATTGGACAAAGCCATTGATAATTTCTTCGACTTGTGCTCCTACAACGAATTATTTGTTTGATTCATCGCCAAAAACAGATTGCAAACAAATTAGTTAACCTGTTTGATAGATGTTTTTTTTAAACTAGTTTTATTTTGCATCGATCTGTATAAATAGTAACGTGTTTTCAATAAATTTATATTAATTACATAATGCACATTTGCTTCGTAATCCTTTTGACACTCGCCTCTTCATTAGCGGCCGGCCTTCGTAAGTTATAACCATCAGATGATCAAAACCAATTAATAATACTTGTAATGCAGCCAATTTCATAAAACCGTGCAGAAGAAACGCTCAGGATCTGAATGAATGCATTAAAGACAACATCGAGTTTTGCAAGGAACGCATTTCCAAAGGCATTCCCGGTTTGTACATACCGCCTTTGGATCCGTTAAAAATCACCAACACTGAGATAAAGAACAGAATTATTAGCATTGGAATGCACAATACGAAAGTCCAAGGTTTATCCGATTTCAATGTACCAAATCTAAACTTTAACTTTAGCAAAAACGAGCATCTGCTCAAGATAGATTTTCCCGAATTGGTTGGAACAACAAGCGTTAATTTGCAGGGATCTCTGATTCAATTAAATCTGTTTAGCAATGGTCACGTTTATGGAAATACAAGTAATGTTTATGTAAATTATTTTAACAATGTTTACATGTTAATTGTTGCAGCCAACGTCGAGGTTTTAATTAAGTTTAAGACGGAACCTTACGTGAAAAAAGGCAAGGAATATTTAAAGATCAAGGATAAAATGTATCAGATTTCCATAGGCGGGAAACTGTTCGTTAACTTCCAGAACATCTACAGAGATAATCAACTGCTTTCTGATACTATTAACAAACTGTTTAACGAAAATAAGGACGTCTTCCTGAAAGATCTTGGACCTATGGTTGAATACATGTTCGACCTAGTTTTAGGGAGGATATTAAGCAGAATATTTACAAACATCCCTTACAATGAATTATTTCCTTTAGAAATATTATAATTTTGTTAAGATTTGTTCTATTTCTTTATAATAAAAATACAACAACAAAAACAAATTCATTAATTTCTTATAAAATACTCATAAAAAAAGTATACTTGAATTATGTGTGTATATTTGGTTGCGTATTAAATATGTACGAGCAGCGCCAAATCATCTGAACTAAAGAAATTCTTTAAAATCCCACTAGGTGTATTAACAAATTACATTTCTTTAATAGACAACACAAATTACATATTTCAATTTAAATTTTTTGCAAAAATCTTTAATAAATTAAAACTATTAGCAATTATTTTAGTTTATTTCCAAACCTGTTTCTCCATGCTCAACTAGTTTTATTTGGCTTAAAATTGTATAAATACTAAGCAATGTTTACCTCACAATAATAGCAAAATGAAGACTTGTCTAGTAATATTTATAGCAGTTGCATCCTCATTTGCTGCTGAAATTCGTGAGTTGTAACAATAAGTTTAATTTAAATTTAATTATAGCACTATTTGATTACAGCCAGTTTTATAACACCTTGCATCAGAAACTCGAAGGATTTGAACAAATGCATTAGAGACAACATCCTATCTGCTAAAGAGCACGTTTCTGATGGCATTCCTGGTCTCTTTGTACCGGCCGTGGAACCATTCAAAATCAAATTGGCGGAGGTGAAAAACAAACTGTTCAGCATGAATATACAAGACACAAAGTTGTACGGATTCTCGAACTTCGTTGTCTCCGATGTGAACTTTGACTTCACCAAAAACGAGCATTGGATTAAGTTCGAATTCTCCGAATTGTTTGGAAGTGGTAACGTTAGAACCGAGGGGTCTCTACTTAAGTTGGATATCTTAAGCAACGGCCAGGTTTACGGAAACACGAGTAAAGATTGATTACATTTTTGATTTAATTAACAATTAATTTTACGTGTTTTCAGCTGGAATAACAGTGTTTTACAAATTCAAGACGGAACCTTATCAGAAGAAAGGAAAGGAGTATTTAAAAATCAAAGAGCAGAAGTACGAGTTTTCTTTAGATGGGAAACTCTTTGTGAACTTCCAGAATATCTACAGAAATAACAAATTGTTGTCTGCAAGCATCAATAAGCTGTTCAACGATAATCTGGATGTTTTCTTCAAGGACTTGAGTCCCTTGTTGGAGCACATTTTCAATCTTATCCTGGGAAACGTATTTAGAAAAGTCTTTGCTAACTTTCCTTACGATGAATTGTTTCCTAAAGGATATTAAATGATCTGTTAATATCTGTTAAACAAATAAAGTGGTTTTATAAGATTTTTTATTCTTAATTCATTCATTTCGCTTAAGAAGATTTGCGGTTTCCGCTTCTTTCAAAATCCGCTAGATGTGTTAACAAATTACAATTCTTTAATAGGCAACACTAAAAACATGTTTCAATTAAAATTTCAGTGGTAATAAATAATATTAGAAAACAAATTTCTCATTTTTTTTTCTATTGTTTTACAAATCTTTAATAAGGTAAAACTTGATTAAAATTAAGTTTTTACTGATGTTTCTTCTATTTTTAACAACTATTAGCAAATATATTAGTTTATTTCCAAACCTGTTTCTCCGTGCTCAAGTAGTTTTATTTGGTTAAAAATTGTATAAATACTAAGACATTTTTACCTCATTTAACAATAATATAAAAATGAAGAGTTATTTAGTATTGCTTGTAGTAATTTCTTCCTCATATGCTTCTAAAATTCGTAAGTTGCAAAGATAAGTTGAATTTAAATTTAATTATTGCACTATTTGATTACAGCCAGTTTTATAACACCTTGCATCAGGAACTCGAAGGAATTGAACAAATGCATTAGAGACAATATCTTAACTGCTAGGGATCACGTTTCTGATGGCATTCCTGACCTGTTTGTACCGGCTATGGAACCATTCAAATTCAGTTTGGCAGAGGTGAAGAACAAACTTTTCAGCATGCAGATGCACGACGCAAAGTTTCACGGATTCTCCAACTTCGACGTCTCCGACGTGAACTTCAACTTCACAAAAAACGAGCATCAGCTTAAGTTTGAAATCCCCGAGTTGACGGCAACGGGTAAAGTTAAAATCGAGGGGTCTCTTATTAAGTTGGATATCTTCAGCAACGGCGAAGCTTACGGAAACTCAAGTAATATTTGACTTAAGTTTTGATTGTAATTGATTTTAATTTCATGAGCTTGCAGCTGAAATTACTGTTTTTTACAAATTCAAAACGGAACCTTACCGGAAGAAAGGAAAGGAGTATTTGAAAATGAAGGAGCAGAAATACGAGATTTCTATAGATGGGAAACTCTTTGTCAACTTCCAGAACATCTACAGAAACAATCAATTCTTGTCTGAAAGCATCAATAAACTCATCAACGATAATAGTGATATTTTCTTCAAGGACGTGAATCCCATGATGGAGTACATTTTCAATCTTGTCTTTGGAAACGTATTTAGGAAGGTCTTTGCAAACATTCCTTACGATGAATTATTTCCTAAAGGAAAATAAATGATCTGTTAACATGTTTTATTGCAATCGTTAAACAACTAAAGCGCTTTTAAACCATTTATTTCTTATTAAAGATGGAATAAGATTTCGCTTCTTTCAAAATTCACTAGGTGTGTTAATAAACTACAGCTCTTTAATAAGCAACTCTAAATACATGATTCAATTTCAATTTTTTAAATTTCATTAGCAATAAATAATAATAGAAACCAATTTTCATTTCATTTTATCTTTTATTGTAAAAGTCTTCAATTAGGTAAAACTTGATTACAATTATGTTTTTACTGATGTTTTTTAACTGCAACATCTATTTTGAACAACTATTAGCAAATATTTTAGTTTATTTCCAAACCTGTTTCTCCATGCTCAACTAGTTTTATTTGGCTAAAAATTGTATAAATACTAAAACATCTTCACCTCACTTAACAGTAATAGCAAAATGAAGACTTGTTTATTAATATTTATAGCAGTTGCTTCCTCGTTTGCTGCTGAAATTCGTAAGTTGTAAAGATAACATTAAGTTAAATTTAATTATTGCACTATTTGATTACAGCCAATTTTATGACACCTTGCATTAGAAACTCGAAGGATTTGAACAAATGCATTACAGACAATATCTTAGCTACTAGGGAATACATTTCTGATGGCATTCCTGGCCTGTTTATACCGGCTATGGAACCATTCATATTCAGATTGGCGGAGGTGAAGAACAAACTGTTCAGCATGAAGGTGCACGACGCGAAAATACACGGATTCTCCAACTTCGTCGTCTCCGAAGTAAACTTCGACTTGTCCAAAAACGAACATCAAATTAAGTTCCAATTCCCAGAGTTGGCGGGAAGTGCTAACGTTAAAATTGAGGGATCTCTTATTAAGTTGGATATTTTCAGCAACGGCCAGGCTTACGGAAACACAAGTAATATTTGATTTATGTTTTGATTTTAGTTGATTTTAATTTCATGATCTTGCAGCTGGAATAACTGTGTTTTACAAATTCAAAACTGAACCTTACCAAAAGAAAGGAAAGGAGTATTTGAAAATTAAGGAACAAAAGTACGAGATTTCGTTAGATGGCAAATTCTTTGTGAACTTCCAGAACATCTACAGAAACAACAAATTTTTGTCTGCAAGCATCAATAAGCTTTTTAACGATAATGTGGATATCTTCTTCAAGGACGTGAATCCCATGATAGAGTACATTTTCAATCTTGTCCTGGGAAAAACATTTAGAAAAGTCTTTGCAAACGTCCCTTACGATGTATTATTTCCTAAAGGAAATTGAATGATGAATTAACAAATAAACCGGTTTTATAAGAAACAATTTATTTATTCTCCTATTAAATTATTGAATGAACAATTGCTCGATGGAATAAGTCTGCGTGAGTTTGTTCATGATGCTTAAGAAGATTTGCTCTGCGGTGTCCGCGATGGATGGAAGGATTTCGCTGATGAAGTCCTTGATGTTCTCGTTGACGATTTTATTAGTAGCATCTGATAACTCCTTGTTGTTATTGATAATATTCTCCAATTTAACAGTGCTATCTCCTTGCATATCCAATGACAACTCGTTTTGCTTGTAGGAAATGAAATGTTCGCCACCTTTGGTGATCATATCACCTTTCAATTTGATGAGACCACGAACTTTGGCTAAAAATCCAAACAGTGTTATTGAAAAACAAATTGAAATCAATTTACTCACTTAAATTAAATTCGCCCTTTCCGCCACCGTTCAGCTCGAGGACCAAAAGCTTTCCTTTCATCTGGTAATCGCAGCGTCCATCGAGCTTCTCGAAGAGAACATCCACGAACAGCTCGACATTTTCCAAGTCCATTTTCAATTCATTCACGACGACCGTGTCCATGTGGCTCAAATACAGATCCAAGCAGGTGATATTCAACGATGAAGTCTGGATGTCGACTCGCGGTATATGGAATGGACTGAACTGAGGAAGGAACAGTTTCGGTATGGGTTTCGTGAAGTGATCCTTCTTCAGGACATCGATGTTATCGATCAAGCATTTGTTCAAGTTAGCATCTCGCTTGCACTGCGTTACGAACGGCGCTGAAAACGATAATTAATTATAAATAGTTATAACCATTTGATTGAATATTAGCACTCACGGAATTTGATGGCGGCACAGCTTCCTGCCACGAACACCAAGACAATTAACGTATTCATGTTCATCACCTGCATTCTTCTGGATGATATCGATCCGGGTAGTCCGCATTTATATACCAAGTGCATCGTGAATAAAGATCACTTACAGGGTCAACCACCCAAGTAATTGCACGTTATTTACTTTTTTGAATAAAAAAAAAGAAAATCCCGGAAATCTTGCTGCTCCGAAAAGTGTTATATCACACTCACGCACGTAAAACGCAAAGACAAGGTCATCGATAATTGGATGCTCATTGTTGCGATGATTTATTTTGCTGGATTATTGCAAGTTTTTACGATCAGGAATTTTGAAAATTTGACATTGAAAAACGTCCATAAGAAACCAGACATACGCTCATTGCAGAAAACAAGTCCATCGAGCGTTTCACTTTACTGAGAAAAATACATTTATTGCAGAGATGAATTATGACCAATAAATTAATAAAATATTGCATTTTTATTTTCGCATTAATAAATTTTCAAAAGTACTTTGCTTTGTTGTGCTTCAAGATCAAATCACAAAGTTCAACTACAATTTAATTTACAGATTAATTCATCAATAAATTTACATTTTTATGTAATTTATTTAGTTTATTTTGCTTAAAATCGATATAATTAATTAATTATTCTAAATATTTCATGGCTTATATAAATAAGTAATATTTATATTATCGAGCAACGATTTTTAGTAATTTGTTAGTGAAGCAAATGGAGTCCTTCGTTTATTGAGACAAAAGTAATAAATTATAGTAAGCAAATCTGACCTTAAAAGATAATCAAGATTAAATTTCACAGACATTTTCTTGTCTTGAAGAAATAATCCTTAAGATTTTAATAAAATAATCTCGAGTTAGATAAATCTGTACGTTTAATTATGATGATCAGGCATTTTAGAATATAGATTTCAAATTTAGTATAATAAGTGCAAAATTCAGTTATGTAACAAAAAAAGTTATATTCGTTATTCGCAACAGCAATAGCATACATAAATATATAAATAGTCGAAATTAATAATACGTGTCGTAACTAAAAAAACTAAAATAGAAAGCGCTCTTTTAGGTGAATAATTTCTCTAGTGAATAGTTGTTGAAAACGCCTTTCAAGATGTTCGAGACGATTTGCGACATCGCATCGGCAAAGTAAGGAATCAAATCTTTAACAATTTCTTTGATGTTCTCGTTGATCACCTTGTTCGTAACGTCGGAGATCTCTTTGTTGTTCGGAATGATGTCCTCCAAGTTGATGTGAGAATCGCCGTCAATTTCCAGTACCAGTTTCAAGTCGTTAAATGATTTATAATGCTCGTCGCCTTTAACCATATCCTCTCCGGTCATCTTCAGCACTGCGTGAACCTTGTCTACAAAAAAAAAACGTAGTTTAAAACTATTTTCTTATATCCAAACCCAGCAAATCTTACTGAAGAAGAATTGGGCCTTTCCACCGCCATTCAGTTGTAAAAGCAGCAGTTTTCCCTTCAACGTGTAATCGCATTCACCATCAATCCTATCGAAGGTGACGTCCACGAAGAATTCGTTCTTATCCAGATCCATCTTCAAGTCGTTCAGCACAAACTGATCCAGATTATTCAGCACCACGTTTTTGGCGGAACCCATCAGTTGACCAGTTTGGATATCGAATTGCGGGATGATGTAAGGCTTGAACTTTGGGAGGTACAGCTTCGGGATGGCCTTATCGAAGTGGTTTTTGATCACGTAGACGTTGTCGATCACGCATTTGTTCAAATTCTCGTCCCTCTTGCATTGCGTCACGTACGAAGCTGCAAATCAATTAAGAATTTAACTTTAACAAAAGAAGTTTTTAAATCATTTACTCACGGAAATTGCTTGCCGTCTCAGCGCACAGCACCAAAGCCAAAACCAAAAGCGAAACGAATACTTTCATCTCGACTATCCGTATCTATCTGTTGCCAAATTCAAGAACCTCTGCATATTTATATAGAAGAAAACAACATGCAAATTATGTAATGTACATAACGTACATAAATTATCACTTCATCAACAATCCCAAATAATTAATTTAAAATAATTCAATAAATATTTACTTCCTATTTTAATATTTATCATATAGGAAGTAATCAATTAATCGAAAAACAAATTTTACAAATTTAAAAATAAAAGGCTTTAACATTTGTTGCAAAGTTTATATACAAGAAGCTGCAAATTTATTGTTATTGTCTTAAAACCTATTTGTACTATAGAAAATAATAAACGTAACCAGAGAAACCTGATCAATTATGTTTTTTACAATGGTGTTAATTGTCATAGCTCCTGATTGCTATGGATACTGGATAATAAGACTACTATTTACTATTTAATTAAAATTAAATATGAAAATAACTTAAAAATGTTATTAACCCTTAAAGCAATATCAAAGAAATTGTAGATTTCTTTATATAAATTGTCCTTGTCGTTGTCCTTCTACATTTGTATCCTATTTTTTGTCTTTGTAAAATACAGGCCAACACTTCGATTGCTAAGAATTGATTTTTTTTTGTGAATTGTGACGCTATTAAAAAGATAAAAATAGATCTCAAAAACGAGCAAGTAGGCCGCCTCTGGTATAACAGAATAAAATTAATAATTATGTAATGTAATAAAGACAAATAAATAAAGACGATTAGTGTATATACGAAAATATTTTTATTAAAATAAACTATAACAATTTAGAAATGCGCAATCTTTCGTACAGGACAGAAAAATATCTATAATATAATTTATTTATGTGTATATATATATAAATTCATTGTATTCAAATCTTGATTCAAAATAAAATTCAATTATATATATTTATTTATTATTTATTATTATTTTTTTCTCTTCTCTTCCTTCGTCCGCTTCTCCGACGATTCTTATCCTTTTCTCCGGAATTATATATGTAATAACTATATATAAAATAACAATCCTGCTTGCAGAGGACGAGGGCGGACGCGCGCAATACAAAACAAAACAAAACAAAACAAGAAAAAAATGAAATACAACAAACATCATCATCTAACAGACGAAAGAAAAACAACAAGAAATTAAACAAAAACATTAAACGAGAAAGAGCAAACTCAAAAAGCTCTATCATCGGTGAATTACAAACATTTGTATTGTATATATATATAATATAAAATTGATCTTCATTTGGGAATACAATTACTTACATTTATAATATTTTTAGTATATAGTAATATCAATTGGTTAACGAATTAAGTTTGTGTTTTTTCTTTTCTTTTCATTATTTTATAATATTTTTTTTAGTTTGTTTGTTTAAATTTAGTTTAGAATGTGGAATGGTTCATTGAACAACACGCATAATATGGCTTGATTACGTGCGCAATATGCGCAAATCAACAACACATATAAATATGTATATATTTATATCTATTATATCGACTACTAAA
Source organism: Nicrophorus vespilloides (assembly GCF_001412225.1). Classification (NCBI taxonomy): domain Eukaryota; kingdom Metazoa; phylum Arthropoda; class Insecta; order Coleoptera; family Silphidae; genus Nicrophorus; species Nicrophorus vespilloides. Next base: position 54,719 of record NW_017097187.1, read on the forward strand.
TAATTAAATGAAGGAACTCGATTCGTTAACGTCTTTCCTTTTCTTTTCTTTTTTCTTCGTTTAGGATTATCTAAGGCTGATTACATGATGAGAATTAGTGTTTTTTTTTTATCAACGTTCAAAATTTCTGTACAAAGTTTACTAAATATATTCGAGAGATTTATAGAGAGAAAGAGAAAAAGGTTTTCGTTCATTGAATTTAGCGCCTAAAGTGTGCGAGAGATAGAAGCACCTTCCTACAGGCTGTAACTTTACGTTTATATAATCTTAGTGAGTAATTCGCGCGCTCTCTTCTCTGTACAATTCATATATAATATTAAGGCTCATCTCGCCGCAAAAGACACGTTATCACAAGCATCAGTGTTTCCGTTTCAGTTAATCCAGCCACCTCAAAAGAACAAATTCAAACAATATTCGCACGATCGTGGATGTAAGTGCAGAGCAGAAAAGAAAGTTATTTACAAAGTTTGTTTTTTTTTCATATGTATACAATTTACAACCTATTTGAGAGGACGCCGTGTCTTGTTTAGTTTTTTTTTTTACTCCCGTTGCTGCTAATGTTGTTATTGTTATTATTAAGTTTACTTCTTGTCTGAGGAGGACGACGATGATGATGATGTTGATGACGAAGGGATGCTGAATTTGGGTAAACACAGTCCGAATTTGGTTTCTATGCCGCTGAATATTGGCAAGGCCACTGAGTAGCCTCCGATATGGTCTGGACTACGCGACTTCTGTTCTCCCTCAAGACCAGCAGGAACCTTCTGCTCGGAACCTGTTGGTCTCCTAAAAGAAGGTTAATTAAAAATTAATACACCGTCAACATTAAAAGATGCAGTGAGTTCGTGTTTTTGTTTGTCATCCTAAATACTCGATTCGTTAATACTAGATGAAAGCAATCCCACCATTTCCAAACTACTTGCTTAGAAAAAAAGGTCTGTTTCCTTAAATTAATTGTATATTTATGCAACACTACTTGATTAAAAAAAATAATTACTTTGAGTTTTTATCTTGAATTTGTACACAAACAATAATTAACAAGACTGATTGATAAGTAATTAGAAATCAACTACACAAAAAGCAATTACCATTACGTTTTTCAGTGACATCAAAAATACTTAAATTACAAATTTATAATACGTGAAACATCAAAATTTTCAATCATAAGTAAATCAATGAATATTGTATAAAATAGAAACGGTGAGACTTTTTCCATTCTCTATTCTCTAAGATTGTTCAGTGTATCGTGTAAACAATATAAAAAGAAGTCTAAGGAATCGTAGAGAACTACCTTAATGTGAATATAACTCACGGGTTTTGTTCCGCGGGCCGTTTTAAAAAAGGAAAAAAATCAACAAAGCCAGATTTAAACAAAAAACATCCCCCCGAACTCCGCATTCAACTTACGTGCCGCCGAAGTCAATGTAGAGATATCTCTGGAGAAGTTCATATGTGAAGAGGGTCACGCCGAACTGGGGCGAAGAGCGAAACACGCGAGCTGAAAGTATAAATTTGATGAGAATTGATGCATCTGGTTAAGCGGATCACACAAAGAAAGTATTACACAATACTTAATTTAATGAGATCGTTAGATAATATACTAGATACTAGATGTATTATTTCAATTTAGTAAATACTATCAGTAACAGTGTGTGAATTTCTCCAAATTACCGGTGGCTCCTTTCCAGAACGCCCTTGGACCCTCCTCTCTGTAGATCTTGCGTGCGGCATCGGCGATTCCTGTGTACGTGGTCTGCCCTTGTCGGGCTACAACCTGCAGCCTAGTCTTTATCACATCTGCGGGAGTCACGAGGGAAGCTGCAGGAACTCCTGCGATCGCTCCGGACAGAAGTAACGTCAGAGGACTGTTGTATCCGTTCTCGTCGGCCATCGAGGCCTTCGTGTGTGCATACAGAGGAAAGTAGATTGCGCTGAATGTAACGTCACGCATCAGGCAAGCCCTCGCACCCTTGTACAGCCCGAACAACCCCAAATCTTTGACCACAGGCCACGCTCTCATCCTGCTGCCACCCGCAATCTCTCCTGCCACCTGGAGTCGAATCTTAACGATTTCCAGCGGATTCGTAAATATCACCTGACACCCTCCAGCCTGTAAAAGAAACAATTTATTCAGACGACTGAAAAGATTAACGGTAATTTTAGAGTCAACTCACAAATCCGCCGGCGAAGATCTCTCCGTACACCGGGATATTCCCGTTCTTATCGTAGAATTTATCTCTGATGAAGTCATTAGCCTGCAACAAGTTAACGTGAGATTAATCGTTTCATCTTAATCAGTTTGGATACTCGCATGGATCAGGATTCAGGGCATAACATATCAATTTTCTAAAAAGTACAAATTTAATTTTTCCAAGTAATTTTATGTAGAACTAATAATATTTAACTGTGTTAGCTTTAGGAAATTACTTTAAGTGTGCCGACTTTAATTGTGCTGCAATTAGAAATTGTTCGAGTTTCTGCAATGAACTCGACTAATTACCGATCGTTTTTAATCAGAGAAGTCGCAATTCATCGCTGAAAACTTTCGGAATTGCAGATTAAAACTTGCGAAACTATCGATGACATTTCTTCCCTTGCGTCATTCCAAACTTTTTTCATCATCCATCAAATAATGCTGACATAGTTTTCGCTCTGTAATTAAGAGGATCGATGGATCTCGCGACCAGAAAAATCCATAGCCGATCCTCGAAGGGATTGGTCAACATTTGATAATGAGAGAGGAATATAAAAAGAAATAGATAGAAGAGGAAGTGTATACTTGCCGTCAATTTGATGGCCTTCTCTGGTGCGACACCAAGCAGCTGCGGCACGAGACCCCTGTACAATCCAAAGACGCCCTCGTGCCTGATGACCTTCTTGAAACAATCTATACTATTCCTGTACATCAGTTCCCCCACGAACGAGCCGGTCCTCTGGTTCTGCATCCTGGTCTTCACCAAATCAATTGGATAAACTGCAGTCGCTCCGACCGCTACAAAATCGCAAAAACGCAGATCGCAAAACGCATCGCATCAGTATATCGTTTATTACCAATAAGTATATAAGTTAATAAGTATGCAATAAAAGCGTTAATAGTTTGCGGACATTCACTTGATCACGACGAAAGTTTACCTCCAGCGATTGAACCTAATGCGAACCTGTAGGCGCTCTCCAGCACTTGGATCACGACGCCTCGGTCCTCCGGGCTCTGGAAGCAAGCAAAGAAAACACGGAGAAAACGGTCATTGACTTGTTCGAGGGACCTCGGGGAAAACTGAAAATACCCACTGAAACAGCCTTGATTTCCGCCAGCCGATTTGTGATCTGCTTGAAGTACTGCTCGGGCGCGATCGCGTTGAGATCATTGTACACTATCCGCCTACAAAAAGAGATACCAGAAGATATTAGCACGGCTCATCGCATTCATCCCTACAAATCATACTGACCCATCAAAGCCATTTTCCGTTAATAACAATCTGAGCATTAAAAGAAAAGCGAAATATAGAATGATTTACTGTTACTTTCTTCCTACTTCAATACTTCATTTTTTTTAAACTTGTATACATCATGCTGTTAAATGCAACCAATTTTGCATTTTTACACAAATATCAAACTTTAATTTAAATTTACTACATAATCATTTCAATATTAGACTTATGAAATATCTAAATAAATATTAAGATAAAAATAATAATGCGTGAATAATTGCCAAATCTTCATACTTGTAAACAAAATGAACAACATTATATTTATATAAATTTAAGAAAACACAAGGCAAAAGTATAATCGAACTATAAATAGGTATTAAAAATATACTTCTAAAAATACCGCGAATAAAAGAGACCTTTTTCTTACAATTCATTTTGCTCGTTAAGCGAGGTTCCACTGTATTTGATTTTTCAAATAAATTTAAATTAAGTTTGAAAAATAGTGGTGACTTTATAAATATGGAAGCAATAAACTAGTTAGTATTTTGTAAAGAAAATTAGTTCATCCGCTCCGCATATAATAAAACTTTTCCCGAACTTTGTAACCCCACGCAAAGTTATTCACTTTACTGTGTCCTCGCTATGGAACTACATGGTAAGAAGATTAAACGGGAGAAAGAAGTTTCAAGTGGAATTCAATTTCATATTCATTGAAGAAACTCTTCACGTTGCTTTAGACTTTATGACTTTCATATGTTCAGCATTCAAGTTAATAGTTATGAAAAGTTTATCTCTGGATAAATAATTAATCTGTTAATGGCCAAGTTTGTTTTGTTTGATAAATTGCGTTGCAATTAATGCAAAAACATGCGTAGAACTATGTAATAAGCCTTTGAGGATGAGTGATGATAGATATGATGGGAATATTTTTGAGGGTGCGCACTCACCCGGATTGGTGAAGGACATCGCAGAGCTGAAACAGAATGTCGACTTCGAGGGGCGTCATCTGCGACATGACCTGAGCGGAATGCATGAATTCGTCCTTGCTGACCTCCTGGTTCCGGTGTCCGTTCGTCACATTAAGGTAGATCCTTTTGGCGAGCTCCATGTTGTTCAGCAGCGAGTTGAACGCGATGAAATAGGGAAAGCTCACCTTATTACCAATCTGGCTGCCACTTGCAGTCTATAAATAAAAGGGAGGAAAAACTGTTAGCGATCCGTCCGATCGATCGACGCGAAATACTTTTGTTTTTATTAATCGGCTTGGCAGACGATAAATAAATAGATGAATACCTCAATCAGGTGCGATTGGACCTGCTTGGTCAGCAGGTGGCTCTTGATGTTGATCATGATGTCCTGGAAGTCCAGCACCGAGATGAAGCCGGTGCCGTTGCGGTCGGCCTTTCGGAATCCCTCTATCGCGTACTCCTCGTGGAAGTCGTGCAAGAACTGGCTGAACTCGCTGTACGAGATGGCACGTTGCTTGTTCCTGCCGAAGTACAGCTGGATGAAGGGCGATTCCATGTTGAAGGGAATCCGTTCATGGAGGACCGTCTTTCGCATCACCTCCACGAACTCAGCTAAAAATCAACGCAGCAACAACGTTACGCAAACTCTAGTGTTTAGCCAAAATGATCTTGAACTTGAAACACTTAACTATGCTTCCAGATAGAACTAAATACTTAAAAAAAGCAGCAAGTTCAAGACAACTAATTCAAATAAAGTTCATAAACCGTTATTATAGATTGAATACTGAAATCGTATGAAATTCTTAAAGAAAATTGTAGATTTGTACAAGAAACTTCTTGAGAACTTTATTTTAATTTTAAGCCAATTAAAAGTATATGAAATCCATCTGCTTAACAAAACAAGGACTTAAGACTTGTAATTAAACTTACCGAAACTAACCACTCCATTTCCGTTGGTGTCGAACAGCTGGAACGCCGTCTTGTAGAGGGCATCTGGGAAGCAGAGCAGACCTTCGAAGGCCTGGAACTCTGCATAGGAGATCAAACTGTCCTTGTTGGTGTCGACGATGCCGGCGAGCAGTCGCACCGAGTTGGCGTCGAAGTTGTTGCCTTCGAATAGCTTCAGGTAACGACGGATGAAGTCGTCCGCGTTCATGAACCGCTCGCCGTTCCTCTCCACCGACGCATACTTGTTGAAGATCTCATGCAGCTGATCAGGATTAGCCCTCTTCAAATAACCACCACCCTGCAAACGAAGAAAAATACGAACGTATGAGAAAATTACAGGGGGAAAAAAAACTTTTTGATGAACGCGCTCGTTGGATTGCGACCCACTTCCGCAAATAAATGGTCGCGCCTTCACCGAAAATTGAGTGATACTGTTGGGAGTTTGTGCACTGAAAGGGATTTTCAATTACCTCTTCATCCTCATCCTCATCTTCCCTCTTATCCTCCTTAAACATCTCTTGTGTGTTCGCGTATGTATTTTTTTTTCTGGTTTCGCCACGTGCTTACAAAAATAAAATAAGGAGGAAAAAGGCCGAGCGCTTCGCGGATCCACTCGGGAGATACACGTACAGCGTAAATTCATTTTTATAAATAGCACGCGATTCCCCCCTGACTATAGCCCATACACTACTATATTATACTAGCATCGGCATCATACACACAGGGAGAGAGAGGAGTGATGATGTGTTCATAGGATGCCGGTCAGGATTTTCCGGAAGACCTCCAGAAAACACCGTCGGAGACGGCCGCGCGACTCGCACACCAACATCGCTACTAGGATGCATCCGTTCACCAGCGTTGGTTCATGCATCGAAATCAGCAGGAGAGAAGAGCCCATGGTATAATTATTTGTAGATTGGTGCAAAATTGATTGAAAATGATCTGACGTTTGTATAAATAAAACGGAACGCGCGATTTTCGGAAACCACATTTCGAATGGTCAATGCTTTTAGCCAGCTTTCAGTTAATTCAATCATTCAACAACATCAACAGATTCGGAAGCATTCGTTATGCAAATCCGTTAGAGATTTATAAGGGATTTAGCCTTGGGATTATCCGCAAAAGCAGCATTAAAATCGATATCGAAACTATGTTACTAGTATTTAGTAAAAGTCGACATCAATTCATCTCTTTAACATCTCAAATTAATGAATAGATATACAATTTATCAAATATTATTCCACTATTAAATCCGGAGGAATTTGTATACTTAAGTAGCAAAGGATCATGGAACGTGTTAAATTCAATTATAATCCTTTACCTATACCTCTTTCATCTCAAATTGATTGAAAATTTAACATTTTGTTTGTATTATAATCAAACAAGAAAACAAAAATAAATCTCGTTTAATTAATAATTAATCAAAAATTGAATACTCAAAGAGATTAATTATAACGATCATCGATTTATTACTGTAATATAATACGTGTTTATTAATTTTATAGCAATTTATAACAAATATAATCATTTTTATATATCGATAATTTTAGAACATACAAATATTTGAACTTTCAATAATTAATTACAAATAAGTCAGCAAATTGAATAAATCAATTATAATTATACACGTGTGCATTAAATTTTTAATTTAGAACAAAAAACTGGTTTGAAGGAAAACTATATGATTCAACTCGATTGCAAAATGTTTCATCACTCTTCTTGAGCGGTTTCCTAGAATGTTATCATCCAAAAAATATTCGCTACGTCGAAAATTTATGCAACGTTGTTAGTGGACGAAATGAACTCTTTCTCTCTCTCTCTCTCTCTATCTAATCGCTGAATAAACAATTGAATAATAACAGCGGCGTTTCGTAATCAAGGTAGCGTTATTACCATTCGCGCACGTCAAATTGTTGCGAACTATGGGAATGCGAATCACAGGATTCGTTTTTCTGCACGATCCTCTCTCGACTGTTCTAATCACAAACTATTATTTATACTAATAGATTTAATGGAATTTTCGAATCGATTAGAAGTCTGCGGATTATTGCTTGAATTAAACATTTATGGTATTGATTAAACATATTTCAACGCAATTTTCATCGTGAAAAGGCACGCAAAGTTTAATTTTCCACAACAATATGAATTACATTCGTATCAAGTTAATTATGAATGTGTCACAGACAACTCAGACAACATATTACAACAAATCCCGGACACGTGCAGAGTTCTTGCATCATCGAAACCTCTTTAGATCGTAGCAGACAATGTGGGGTTTCTATGGATGAGAAATCGTTTTTTTTTTTTGTAATGAGTTCCGAAGAACTACAAAACCGCAATGATAAATGCGTGGACAAATAAATAAACGGCAATTTTTGTAATTGAATTAAAACCTGACTCCGTTTTGCTCCAAACTACAGCTTGTAGAAGAGACCCACGTAAATTGTTCCCGGCGGAATGATGCAGCAACTTTACCGTCGGCCACTTTGTAATACGAGTGTTCAGGACTTTCGCAAAAGTTAACAAGCATTGTCCGTTCAATTGGTGAATCGATTCATGGAGCAATTTCGATTAGTTTTTTTTATTTCTCTTTTAAATAATTGTTTTCTCTCATAGAAGAAACTTCCGTCGTTAGCCTGCAGTTGTTACGAACAATATAAGGATTCGTATTAAGATCCGAAGCTAATTAAACTTCACAACCAATTAGGAAACTAATTTACTAATTTCCAGCGCCAAATTTAATTTACTTTCAACATTGAATAATTATTGTATTTTGCTACATATTTCATCATAAAATTTCAATTATTTCTGATTTTAATTGCACAATACTTAACTGCACTACTCACATGTTTTCTTAGATTATTTTTTTAATAATTCAAGACACAAAGCAAAAAAAAATAAGTTTCAATTAGTGTAATTAGTGCAAATGGTTGTTTGACGTAAATTAGTAGATAACTCATGATGTTTTTGCAAATCGCTAAAAATTAGAGTGATTTGGATTTTTGCATAACATTTTACATATATAATATTTAGAAATTGTAATACGAAAAGTATAAAATTTTGCTTTAATTAAATAACATTTTAATACTGCAAATAATAAATTTCTTTCAAAAATGTTAAATTTAGTGAAAATTAATTTTATAAGCGATTCAAACATTTATAAACAATAAACTATGTCAATTATATAAAATAATTTAAATCTATTTAAAAAGAAAATTGCAATTACAATTCCATACACGGTTCAATGAATATAATTATCATTATCAGGCCATGAACTATTGTCACCTCCCGTTTCACAAGCGTTTTTTTTTTTTGTCGAAACGAAAACTCGTATAAATCAAGTTTACATAATTCGCAAACTAATTACCTAACTTCGAGTAGCGATCGCAATAGAATTGAGTACTCGATTACATGGAATATTATTATTAGCTATTGTGTTTTGCAGATGTGGTGAAAACAAAACAGTAACAAGACTGATAAGCAGCAGATAAAACGTGTTTAATTAGTTCTCAAGCAAACAACGGAGGAATTTAACTTCCACGGGTGATAAATAAGATGATATTGAATGGTGGAATATTTGTATTCTATTTCTTCGATCCGAAGCAACAAAAAGCGTACACATTTGCGTAGATAAGTTGGAAAAGTACGACAGTTTATTTTTAAAACGAATATTTATGTTTATTTCAGCACACATACATTACGAAATTCCTTTAATATTTCCAAACTACTGAAAATGGTTACATTTCAATTTCAATGAAATATGGTTTTCCTTTTTGTGGTATTACCTTGAAAAATTGTTACGAAATTTATATAATAAAATGTAAAAGAAGTTATAAAAGATACTTCTATCAAGAATGAAGACTAAGAGAACAAGTCTTAACTTAATGTATCTCATATTTGATAATTCGGAGAGAACCCTTGAAACAGACACATGCAGTATTACAATCGCTGTCCCACATTTCGTATTGATTTATGTTAATTAATTTAATTATTGCAAACGTTTTAAGAAAGTCCATAAATTTGATATAATCAACTTCTGGTAGAAATAATCGGATTATACTTTAATTAGATTTTAGTATGTAAAAAAAAAGACATTGAAATGTTTATAATTCAATATGTTTTAATCTTGAAGTTGTAATTAGATGAGTTTCCTATTTCAGATAAAAAAATTCTTTCATTGGGTTGAACTCAATTACAAATGCGTAATCTTCGTATACAAATTACAAGCGGCGATAACGACTGGCATTTTACATTTGCCACGATTATAATTGAAAATTGATAAAATTACGTATGTACATTGATAAAACGGCGATCGTTGAACGCGTTTCCGGTTCCTCGAAGTCGCAGATAAATCAGAAGCATGGCAATAGGATTGCGGATTGCCGGATTTTATTTGTTCGCTCCGTCCGCATAATGAATGGAATCGATGTGAATTTCGTGGAGAAATTGATTATAATCCTGTTCGTTCCTTTCTTTGCAGTTGTTTATTTTTACAATAGGAATTCGGAGCACGCACGACCGAAGAAAGGGGCCGTGGCCGAAGGTTCCGGAATAAATCGGAGGTCAATGTCGAGGTGTTACTTTCTGGGTGCTCTCGCTCTTGGGTTGAAGAATAAGGGAGAATGGTCAAGATGATGATGATGATGATGTTAAGGATGCCGGGATCAATCATGGCAGACATTTGTCTTTGCCGCATTGCAATTAGTACGTTTGCTTCGATCGCACGATCCAAGGTATATTTTCACCTTCTGATGCTAGTTTTTTTTTCTTTTCTTTAATTGTCTGCAGAGGGGTTGGGTTTTCGCTACAAATCTAACTTACCCACCTCTTGACAGTGGGTCTTCGTGAGGAAGGAGCCCAACATCGAGTTCATTCCAACTGGTGATTTCCAGGCACACTGAACGAAGGGGGGCCACACTTCACCACTCCGCGACACTCTTCTCTGCGCGACTTCCTTCCGGCTACTGATATTATCCTTCGGTAGGATGTCCTTTCGACGATCGCGGAAACCAGTTCCAGTTTCAGTTCTTGGTGCCAGTTGGACGTCCTGCGTGGAAATGTCTGCGGAACCAAGCGATTCACAGTGCGAAGCAGCCACACACACACTGTGTGCCGACTTTACACATTCAACAATTTTGTCTATCGCGCGTGTGTCTGCGGACGCCACAGCAGCTATGGTGCCGCAACGTGGTGGACGAGATCTTGATCATATAGCATGTGTACCGATTTTGATAAGGGGACAGAGGCAAGGCCACGGAGCGAAGGATGCGACTTCTTCGTTTCCTCTCTCCAGACTTTCCATTTTTTTCCACCGAAAACAGGACAATATGGGACATGGTGGAAAGCGTGGAAGGACGGGCCGGGTTCGGGGAGGCGGACTCTCGCTCCCACCTAGACCCCTCGCTGCTGCATCGGCAAAAATCGTTACTTTGCCACGGTCGGTTCGCGACCTGGGTACAATCATCATCTTCATACAATCAATGGATTGTACTTTCCATTTCCACCCTAACAGTATTACACTCCTGCATTCTTCATTTTGCACTCAATAAAACCCATTGTCACCTAAAACATCACAATCTCATATACGAAATCCAATTAGAATCAAAAGATCTTTAACAAATCAAACTCATCATATTTAAATAATTGGTCATAGCTAATAAATGGAATTATCTATACATACTCAAATAATTACAGTTTACATATAAACAACTCCATTTAAGAACCCAAATTTGTTTATTTTCATTACTTAGCAATATTTTACGCTCAATATTATACATTGTCACCTAAAACATGACATTCAAATACTCACCTTGCTGAAATAATTCCACAGTATACTTACAATAATCATTAATACTTACTTCATAACGTATCCTTCAAATATTCACATTAATTTGTAATTAACAATTTCACTTAAGAACCAATTTTTATACAACTAAAGTTTCATCATTGCATAAACGTCAAACTAATAAATAAATAATTTTAAAATTACCATAGACTTAAATCACTATACCATACATATATATGGTTATGTAATAAATATACTTGAAACTTACCTTACAACTCCATTACAAATGAAAATACTCAACGTCTTATCTAAGTTGCAAATTTTAGCAGCTACGTAATTTAAATTACACTAATTGAGTACATTCGCTCGGACACATTCGTCTAGGTAATTTTATCAAATTAGATAATTCATAATGATGTAAACGTCAAACGAACATATACATTGTTGATACATTGCCATAGAAACGTAATAGATAACTTTAACCAATTAGGTTCAAAATTTAGCTATATAAATGGTTAAGTTAGAAATTACCATAGAAACAAAATAAATAAGCTTTATCAAATCTATTTACATTCAATAATGTAAGCTTAATTTTATTTCATAATATTGAAGGTTAGTTTATAAAGCTGTATTACAACTTTAAATTCTGATATTCGATTATTTCATATTTCATCTGAAACAGAATGTAGACTTTACAGAAATACATCAATATTACTTAAGTTTATTGATGACTGTGACTTTCAGAGCACTTTAATGCATCGATATGTGCGTTCAAAGACGCAAAACATTGTCAAACAAGCTTGTTTATGTCATTCGAAACTCATATTTCATTACAAAGTGGTTATATCACAAAAACCATTATTTTGATTAAATTTCTTGGATAAAAATGTTTTTGTTTATTTTTACAAATTTTTAATAGGAAATAGGAAAAGAGTTTATTTTGCCCATATACCTTTAGAAATTAAGATTATTTGGATTAAATTCAATTTGTCTTGATTCAAACAAATTTTGACTGTAACGTAACGAAATGTTTGCATTTGTAGAACTCGTGTTCCATGACCTACTACGTGTTATGTATGTAATTCATATATACTGAATATCATTACATTCGTACAAAGTGCATTCGAAATATGTTTGTAATCTCATTTCAGATGAATGCATGAAAACAGCGGACTATTATCAAACTGCCGTCCATATCTTTAACGGCACATTGTTTAAATGGTCATAAATCACATAATTCTCATTGCCAATGTTCCAATCGCTTAATTACAGGCAAAACAGCACGCTTTTCGATCGACGAAAACATTATAATTTTCTAGAATCTTCTTCGCATATTTCCATAAAATATACCAAACATATAAAGGATGTGGTAAATACTATCTAATTGAATAAATGTCAACCATTCAATAGTGAATTTTCATTTAAACAAAAGTTGTTATTGTAGAAACGTAGTACATTTGTTACTGATTTAATCGAAAACTTGATCACATATAATCAAATGTTGGACAACGTGCAAACCGCAAATAATTGAGAGAGAGCAGAGCTTTTGTTTCCAAGCCCAAAGCAAATGTTGATTTAATTTACTTTTTGGCACTTGCACACCTTCGATTTAATTAAATTTGCACTTCAAAGGTGCCAGTAAAACGAATATTTGCAATTTGTTGTCCCGTGATCCTTTTGATACAATCCAATTATACTAAATAATAGTTCACATTGCGAAATAAGAAAAAGAATATAGTAATTGTTTATGTTAAATATATATTAAAATCTTCCAAATTTTTTTGTATTACATTTAAGTGACTACATAGATTAATAGATCAATAATTACATATGATAACTACAGAGGAACCTCGCATAACGAGCATTTTGCTTAACGAGAAACACGCATAACAAGTGACGATGAGGAGAGAAGTCTGCTTCATCTTTTTTTAAACGTATGTACACATATGTGTATTTTTTAATATGTTTCACTATACGAGTAAGAAAGAGATAATAAAGTTCCTCAATGGAATATTCATTGTTATAAATTGTCTTTGCTTGTATTTATTTATTTCATCAATATTTATATTATTTTTCGTGAGATTAACTTCCGTTTACAAACAATATCATTTTCTTAGATAAGGGCGAGTGTGTTTTTGTCTGATGTCAATGCACTTGACCTCCAATTCTCCATCAACGATTACGCATTTACATACGTTAAAATCGTGCTATGCGAGTTTTCGAAATTCTCGATGCTCGTAACATTATTTACGAGACCCCTTATCTCTTCTCCATATTGTACGCAGTTACATCTTCCATTGCAATTAAAGCATGGACTTTCTGAATGTTATCTTGTAACAAACAAAATTAATTAAAACCCCTCTTATCATGAATCCTTAACGTAACTGGTTAATAATAAATAATACTGTTTAATTGGAACATTACTATTTTTTCAAATTAATTCTTAATATTTCTTAAATTGTAAAAATATTTTTTAGAATTATCAGGTGCAAATACCAAGTTATGTATATGAATAAAACATGTATCAATAATTACAAATGTGTGATTGAATGCTAAGATTGTACTTTTATTTAACTGTAAGTAAATTTGAACTGTAAATTTTAAAAGGTGGATATAAAGTTGCCTATAACATTAGTAAATCCAATATGTCAGATTGTAACTAGTTTGTGTTTTGTTTTCAAAACGGATTCCCTCTCGTTTGTAAATAATGTGTAGGTGAGTTTCATGTGGAATGCATTAAATGTTAGACGAATTAGAAGAGCGATGGCGGAAAACGGGAACAGGAAGAAAATCTATGGGGAAAGCAAGGAGAGAAAGGAGGTAAGCAGATACATGGGTGTGAATTGAAGCCATATATGTATAAAAGAAAAATCGAGCTACCTGTGGATTGTTTAAACAATCTTCCACATCTTCTACTTGCAGGATATCCTGTTGCAACATGCAGAAATCGCTGTGTCAGAGTCTGAGAAGAGAGCCAATGGATCACTAAACCTGCGAGAATTCTACACAGTTTATCTAATAGAGACTAAGTGAGTTGCTAACTATTAAGTAAACAAGCCTCGGCTTAATTGCTGCAGCCCAATTAAAATTAAACAAAAACAGTACAGGTGTGAAGTTAAGTAAATAGAAATTAAATATTGGCAACAGGTTATCATTATAATAAATGTTTGTGCGAATCATGCACAGTTTATTAATAACCTATGCTGGATTTGTTTAATTGATTTATTTAATTGCAGAGCTGGTTATTTCCAGTGTCAGGTGTTAATTCAGTTTATTATCACCTCGATCCAGTCACACTCCATCACAGTGATCCCATGATGTTTCATATTTATCCAGTTGGCTTAAAGTTGTTCATTCTTTTATTTTTCTGTTGTTTTTGTTTGGATTTTTTTGTGTTATTAAGTCGCATTTGTTTGCAGAGCCACTGATCCAGAGTTTCAAAACAAGATCTCTAAATTGGATACGGTATGGAGGAGGTATACCGAGTTCGAGCAGTTGAGGGATTATTTGGAGGTGACATATCCGTATGTGGTGCTACCGCCCTTGCCGGAAAAACGGGTTATGTTCGGATGGCAGAAGCTTTCCACGGACACCTTCGATCCAGATTTCATCGATAGAAGGCGAGCCGGTCTTGAGAACTTCTTGTTGCGTGTCGCTGCACATACAGTTCTTTCATGGGATAAGAATTTCATGGAATTCCTACAACATGAAGATGGTTGGAGGGAATCTTATAAGGCTAACGGTGAGCATTACAATTTTCATGTATGACCATACATTTTATTGAGTTTTTCTTTAAGGCTATTTACAAATTGCTGAGAGTAAATTGAAGGCTTTGAACGTTTCCGTGCGTCTTAAGAACACCGATTCTAAATTCGACAGTTTGAAAGTATATTCAGGGACGTTCCATACGAACATCTACAATTTACTCAAGGCCAGATCTCGCGTAGCTGAAAAACAGTACAACGTGTATAAACTGCACGCTAATTACGGCCGCGTATTTAGCGAGTGGTCTGCCATAGAGAAAGACATGGGGGATGCTTTGCAGAAGACTGGACACTATCTCGATTCCTTGGCTTCAAGTATTGATGCCAGTTTGGAGGATGAAGAGTTATTGGTGGATCAATTCAAAGAGTACTTATTCTTCGCTAACTCTTTGTCCAGCGTGTGCAAACACAGGGAAATGTTGCAGTACGAAGTGGAAACGTCCGAAGAGAGTGTAGCATCTAAGAACGTGGAAAGGGTTAAAGCCCAGCAAGGAAAGCTGGGAATGATGTCTAGGCTTTTCGGCGCCGTCGATACGGACGAAGTTCGAGAGCTGAAAGTCAATATGTTGGATCAGCAAATCCAGGAGGGCGAAACCGTTGTTAACAGTGCAAATGTTAAATTAAGGTAACCGATTGCAGTTTTTCTACATTTAGATGCGTATAAAGTTGCCTAGGCTATTTTTCATTTAAAAAAGATCTAATATTTGTGTTGATTTATTATTTTTTTAGTACTTTCACTGATAATGCGATCAAAGACATCGACAGATTCCAAAGTCAGAAGGTGAGCGACTTAAAAGATACCCTCGCGTCTTTCGTGTTGCTGCAACTGAAAACTGCCAAAAGGGTAAAATATATTTATCATTGTGTTCAATATATAAAGGAAGTTTATTGCAGGGTCTCCAAACGTGGGTGCAAATTCGAGATTGTCTTCAGAATATTCCGTAAACGTGATATTTACTTAAGTTTATTATTTATTCAATAGTTGTTACGTGTACATCTATATGTTAGTAATCGATCCGGGAAGCGAAAGAAAATCAATTTGAATTTAATTGAGGTATTGTGGAACAGGGGGAGAGCGGACGTAATTAGGGATCACTTCATGAATCTTACATCAAAGCTTTAATAGTTGTTACTCGATGCGAAGCAAGCCAAGTGTTCACTCCATTATTTCATTCGGTTGCGTCCATATCAACGATGGACGAGAACGAGAGCAAACCTCCTCTAGATGGATTTCAGAAGATGGCGTTGTCCATGTGGATAGTCTTCTGCATCTTCGGTTTTACGTGGTTCATATCCAAGGTAATTGCGGGTCGTCATAGGATGCGGATGAACTTCGATAACATCGAACAGCAGCTGCTGAAGTTGCAAAAGTCCATCGAAGAGCAGGAGGCCAAAGATAAGAATAAAGCATTAACATACAAAGAAGCCGAAGCCGAAGCGGAAGAGATACAGCAGGAGGTGAATGAGCCCGACAAGAAAACCGATTAAGCCATTGCGCACTTTCATTGTCGTCCTATCGATCTAGCAACATGTAGTGCTTTTTAGTAAATGTGTGTATTTTTGTTGCCACGGGAGAGGAAGGCAATAGTCAGTAAGTAGAAGTTAGACATGAGACCGCAAAAAGTTTCGGTCGACGTGTGGAAAATGGTATTCTGGACTCTATCCTATCTCGCCCTCGCCTTCGTGGCCTGGGTCTTTCTGAAGCTGGTGAACGCCTGCTTCTGGTTACCCAAACATCTCAAGAACCAAGAGCGAACCGAAGCCGAACAATTGCTGCAAAACCAAGAAGCGCAATCGGATGGTGCTACAACCGAAATTGGAGAAGAAGCAGAAGGTGGCGACGACAAGAAAACCGTCTAGTGTTTGTTCAATAATTACTTAAAATTTAAAACAATCTTACTGTAACATCATTATCAAATGTGGCCAACTTCGCTACTCTACAAATGTATTTAATTTTTATTCCTCCATTTAATGGATTATTTTCTATTATATTACTATGCACTGTGCAGTTGAATAATTTAAAGAAACCTGTTTGTATTTATTAAATAAAATTTATTTGAAAGTAAAATAGATGATGATTTAATTTGTTATTGCATTCGAACTTATTATATGTATGGGTTAGTATGGGTTGTGAAAGAGTGGAGCATTAAGGGTGATTTTTGTTTGCTCTCGCGCCTTCCGAAAGCTCTCACCAGATGTCTCCACCTTGGCCAGTCGATGGAAGCTTTCCCCATTTATTATGGTGGTCCTGGAAGGACCGGCCGCTGGCGAGCCGTTCTCCCTGAAATCCCTGTAAATCCCTATGGGAAGTGAAGGTTTTCATCCAAAGTAAGAGTGCGTTTTCAGTGTGTGTGCACATGGACATGGCGAGATGATAGATCCAAAAGCGCCCTTTAAGGGATGACAATGGTGCTGTGATCCCTTGATTCACAGTCAAGGAAGAATTAAATGTATCGGATTGAGCTACAGTGAGGAACAACCATTTCGCCCGAACAGCACGCATTGATGTAAGTGGCGGAGAGCCGGTGGGGCCCTTCTGCCTAATTATAGATTTAATGTATATTTGGTATTAATGTCTATTTATAGATTCGGCTCTCCTTATTTTCGTGTGGCCGGTCTCTTCATATTTGTCCGTCAATTATTTAGCATGGGAACTGTAGCACATGCAAATGGGAATCAATTGTTGCAACCCAGGTGCTCTTTTCAATTTATTTCCCAATTGAAAATCGTTGATAATTCGTCTCTCAGCAACCCTCAAGGTTGTGTCCTCAAGAAGTTGACATTGGCGAAACTGCTTCTGCTGTTTATTTCTTTTTTCTGTTTGCGTTTTAAAACATGTTCGTGTATTATCATATCGAGAATTGATCGAAGAATACTTAATTACAATGGGATTTCTTGTATTAAATTGTCGCACTATCATATTCAAGGCTTCTCGAATCCTCTTCGTTTTCTTTTGCAATTGATGCTAATGTCAATTTGCACGGCCTTCCCTGATTGCTGCAGCATAATAAATAACATGATTGCATCTAATATTTTCAATTGGATAACGTAATTTTATGATCAAGTAGTCAGTCATCTTATATACAGTTGTTTATTAAGATTATATAAATTGTATCTAAGAGAAACTAACTGTACAAAATCAAATTCAATAACCCAAATACTTGCATAAGATTGTGAAAGAGATATTGTATTTCTGTATGCAATTACGCGTGGAAAGGTGTCAGATATTACGTGATTGAGGCTTGAAACTTACCATTTGCGACGCCGCAAAATCATTCATCTTATATTGTTAATTAAAGAAGATATACAGACAAAATTAGAAATGATGCATTAGATTTCTATTAAAATGTAATATTTTTAGATTTCAGGTTGTTTATGAAATACTACCATTGACGTAGAGATGATCAGAAAATTTTGTGAACAAAATGAATTAAATCGTAATTTAAATTCTGTTGGAGCA
Organism: Nicrophorus vespilloides; assembly: GCF_001412225.1. Taxonomy (NCBI): domain Eukaryota; kingdom Metazoa; phylum Arthropoda; class Insecta; order Coleoptera; family Silphidae; genus Nicrophorus; species Nicrophorus vespilloides. The sequence continues at coordinate 73,072 of NW_017097187.1, forward strand.
TCTGATATATACATCCTTCTGGATTGTTTATCTTTAAGTTCTTGGGTGTAGGTCAGTCCCTAAGTTAAATATTTACTCGGAGTTGTATAGTCTTGGATAAGACGAGGTCGGTCCGTGTCTTGAATTAAGTATGAAATTGTAAGTTACAAGCAAGGGGGACGTGTCTTTCTTCAGAAATGTTTCCCCTGCAAGAAATTGCATTTATGCATCTCCAGGGATCCTCTCTGAACGATCGTCAAAGCTCGGATCTCCACCAAATGCATCTACTAATAAATTTTAGAGCCGACAAACAATTCTCCAAGGATTCATTTACCCGTGAACAATTCGGATATATATATATTAAATCCATTATCTTGCTTTCTGAAGCATTCTCCACAGAATACACTCCAGATCCTTAATTAACAAACTACTTGCGCCAAGAACAATACCTTTCTTTTCTTTGTATCATTTAGATACCTACAGTTAGATTATTTTTATAACGTTATTTATTTTGTACTGAAATGTCTATAATGATGTTATTTTTTTTAACTATTCCTTTACATTTCTTTTGATATTGTATTCAGCGTGCAGAGGGACTCAGAAACGTGCGTGTTCGTTTCAAAATTAACCGCAAACGGCGACAGGAAGAACGACTTCCTCTTATCCATTAATCGCATCCTATGTGTCCGACGGGAATATACATTTTCATTTTGGACGATGCACAAAGAAGTCGATGAAAAAGACTTATTTCAATTCTCACAAAAGACAAAACGCAAAAAGCTTTGCAAATAATTGAAGACAATTTCTTTGGAATTTGATGATAGCATTATATGTTTGTTTATCGTGTTATTTTTGTTGTTTTTTTTTTGTTATACATTAATACGATACTTCCGCTTTCAATTTCCTCATTACGATGAACAATGCGATTAAACGATAATTTGTTACATCAACAGCTGTGTACATCCAACGTGGAATTCATGTACGCTTTAACGTTCAATCCTTGAACAAATCATTAACGATATGAATGCTGGTATATTCTTTGTACCATCAATGATCAGTGTAAACAAAACTGACAAGGTTGATGTATTTTAAACTTAAAACTTGTACATCTAATTTCGAAGTGAAAAACCAATTGATCCTATACAAATTATTATCGTTTACTACGAAGATTTGTTGAAAACGAATCGTTGGAACTGAAGTAATTCTTGAATGATAAACAAAAATGTTCTTTCGACTATTCGTTTGAAAATCGTTTAAGTATGTATTGAAACAGAAAATCCTTCTCTTCCCTGTTCCAATTTCCCCTTGTGGTCATGACACACTATTTATTATTGGCTCTGATCCCATCTGACTTTACATAACGCGGCTTTAGTAAACCAAGTCGGTTCAGTAACTTACGAACGCTCATTAAATTCGAACCGCTTCGATCTTTCGATAGAGATGAGCCATGTGCTTCATCTGTAGGTAATCTATCTCCTAGAAAATCAAGCAAACAAACAAACAAACAACATTCTTTACTCTGCATCCAACCCTATCTACGCGAAAGTAAGTCAGAAATCCGTCTTACGCTGAAAAGCAAACGAAGCAGTCAATAGGCAGTGTGTATGTTAATCACCGTGCGTTAACGAGTTTATGATTATATAGGCGTTTAATTAAGCCCATTAATTGCGCCGCTCCGGTATCGATTTTGAATTGAAATTGCTCGTTATTTGCGCGCCGCTTCGTTGCATGCACCCCGCCGTCAGATTCGATTAACCCCTTCAGCTCGAAGGGTTGGAAAAGCGAGTAAAGTTTGTTGCATACCATGCAAAAAGTTTAACACGTAATCTTTCAGATTTACCTGCATATCGATACCAGAATCGGCAGATATTGGTTTAGGCGATGGAAGTCTGACCGGCGCCCTTTTGGAAATGAACCGAGTCTTGTACCTTTTGGTCATAGCCAAAGTCGGAGGTAGTCTTTTAGATCAGATGCAATAGTGCAGGTAATTTCCTGTCCGTAAATACCGCTACATTATTTTTTATGTTACTCCCCCCCCAAAAGTAAACAAACAAATATTTGCTGAAACGCGTCAATTCGAGTGCATTTCGCGTTACTTTTATCATTAATCAAACGCAAATCTTTTAATCCTGATTTATCACTTTCACGTCCTGCTGTCAGTGTTTATTATATGTACATATGTTTTATTTTTTCGTGTGTGTATATCTTCGATCATTGCATTTCAAACATTGTTATTGTTCATATGGCTTGTATATATTATTCAGAGCGCGGTAGTAGTGTGCCAGGAAATGGTTTTGTCTTGGCGCCGAACTATTTATATACGAATGTACTATATAACGCGCATTCAAATTGAATCCAGGAAACCATACTCGGGGTGCATCATTTCCGCCCCTCCAGCAAACATCAAACTGTCCGTTACATTTCAGTCTGCAAAACTTTTCAACATCATTGTTATTGATATATTAATAACCACTATACCGAAAATAATTTATTGTCATTTACAAAAGTACTAAATTTAAATATCTTCTTAAGTGTACAATGCAGTTATTTATTATGTTAATGTTCTAACTGTGAACGCTGATATATTAATTGGTTTTGCCGCCTGCTTGAGTAGATAAAAATTAAGTCGGGCAGCTGATTCCTCCGGGTGTGTCTGTTAGAGAGTGCGTCCACCTATCTTCTCCTTCTCCTCACCAATCTCTGCCCATGAGGCGAGTGAGTTCATCCGTTGCAGCTAGCAACAAAAGAAGCCAGCTGATGATCAGACCAGACTCGTCTGGCAAGTCCGAAGGCACTATTTAAAAAATAACAGAAGTAACACCGAAACATAATTTGGGACACTTCGTATCTTCTCTAAATGCTCTACAATCAATTTACCTATTAATTGAACATCTGCTACATCGAGTCAAACAAAACTAATAGTAACTTAATCACTTAAGTTATTAAGTCTTTAATTAGATATTAAATTCTTTTAAATACCAATTGATACATTTTTAATTTGTAAAATGTGAGTTACTTTATAAACTATATCATGCTTTTTTTTATTACTATAGTTTAAAGTTAATGAAAAGATATTTTTGTTGTAACAATAGGAAAAATCTGCACTTATTAAACTATGTGCCATCATGAATTCTTTGAGTATGACTCATTTTAAATGCAATAAAGTGAACTACCTCGACGCTTAGTCATTAATCCTGAAAAGGACTAAGACTAACTTTAGACTAAATCCAGAATGAAAACAACTAATAATCATATTTTTCTAAGGAAATATCTACTTTTACACAATTCCAATGAATTTTTACTGTACACTCGCGTTAATTCATCCTCATATGACAATGTGCATTATATGCAAGAACAGGTTTCTTAAACGACTGGTTTCTTTATACTTTACGATTTTTCTGTGTCTTAATGAATTCTAAAGTGCGTGTTCTTAAATATTTGTTGTGCTATGATGATGTTTAAATGTCTTCTGAGAAAGAGCTCTGGCTAAGAAAATGTAGATTGAGTTACAGATTTTCCCATCTTATCAATTCCTTAGAAACTTGTCTGTGGAATTTCGCACGGTTCCGCTTGCCAAAAATTCCGATGGGATGAGTAGGATTAGAGTCTAAATTAGTTTTTCGTCTTTCCAGAATGGCTTTATTATCGTTATTAATAATAATAGTATTATTATCGTAAATGCTCGTATTTACTACTAAGGGAGAGATCCGTAGTTTGGGTGGGTTTGGGAATGGAGGATGAAGTGAGATAGGGCTTTCACTCCATCGGACGGAGAAGAGTGCGCATGCTATTTGTTGTGTCGTGCCCAGAGCCGAGAGAGGCTCGCAGGTCGTTGTTTCGTTCAGTCAGTGTGTGGTGTTCTGCTGCCTCCTGCTGAGAACAGAGGCGATCGTTCGCGACTTTCCTGCAAACGCATTTAGAAACGAACCACGTTTACGCGAAGACAATAATGATGTGCAGAGTGGGACAGTAGAATCCTGAACTTTCTGAAGTGCTACTACTATCTAGTAGTACCTTTGATCTGGTGCGTTTGGTAGGAGGAGTTCCGAAGAAAGATACAGTGGACAACGATGACTTTTCACTCGAAATGCAACAGGAGCAAGATCTCTTTGCACAGCCTAGAAGCAGGCGGCAACATGAAGCCGGCCTGGTATGTTAAAATGTACGTAAAGCCAAATTCATTGTTATTGCAGTACATGCAGACTAAGTATACACATAATATCTGCAACTTAAACTTTGGTCCCTGTTCCCTTATCGTGATTGCATTAATCCATTACCATTTAGCATTAACATTACGCCGACTTGTGTACTCAATTTATTCAAATACTTCATATAAGGAATCGCATTTGTTCGCAACTCTCCAGTATTAGTAAATAAAAGCATTGGAAATGTAAGTAAACTTAATTTATAATATTGAATATTTAGAGTTTTTTTTTACATCGAAGTGTTACAATATGAATGAATTATCTTAATGATGTGAAATCGTTTAAAATTCATCAATTCATGTCTAGAAAAGCTGTTTTATGCAGATAATCTGAATGACATTATGAACTTTACCTCATAATATCCAAACAATTACCATAGAAACAATAATAACTAAAATTAATAATTTGATGATTCAAAAAGTTAATTAAATTATGAACTTTACCTCATAATATTCAAATAATTACCATAGTAACAGCAATAACAAAAAAAACAATTTATTAAAATTGATTACAAACAAATATCAGTTCTCTTTGGAAAATAATTGAAGATCGAATATGAAGTCAGTCATTTACATTAACAAGAAACCAACAAGTGAAGTCATTGTATTGGGATAAAAACATAATAATGAATTATAAATAGAATGTGTTCATTGTTTCTGTCATACCAATTACATGCCAATACTTAAGATGATGATGTTTAATAGTAGTATACGTTTCACAATTTTATAGTTGTTATCAATTGCTATTTTTCTATACGAATTGCATTTAATGACATTATTAAATCAAACAGCATCACGTTATTTCGTTACTAAGCATATTTTTTTTTACAAAGTGATTTTATTTGAAATCAACCTACGTACTTTGATCCAATTTAACATCTATTGTATTCCACATATGAAAGCAACTGTGATCCGATTGTTTCTTAAGTCGATTATGTAGAGTGGGAACAAGCCCTGAGACATTTTTAAAAGAACTTTCGCTGGGATTACAACTACATTTATTTAGTTTGTGGTTTAGTACAAAGTCTATATGATAATACCATTTCCGTTGCAATGCATATTGATAATCTAAACATAGTTTAATCTTCTTAAATAGTTGACAATAAAATACTGTAACGAGAAAACGTAATTAGATTATGATTAAGTTTTTAATCTTATGCACAATAAAATTGCAGGCTGTACTCGACTAGACTAGTTGCATAACAGACATTTTTCTCACTGCATTGCTAATAACTGTAATTTATCGAATACATTTACATGCGAAATTTTGTTGTGATTATACCTTTGGTAAATAGTTCGTTTTATATATATTTTCATCTTTATTGCTTCAAACGAAAATCTAACTTTTATTATTTAACATAAATCCGTATATTCAATTCGCAAAGTGATTTATCTCGATAAACTAGAAGTTTCCATTCCAGCAATTTCATAACTTTAGACATTCCCATGTTACGGCTCTGTTATTGTGTGTCTTTTCCCTCTTTCGTTTTACTGCATCATAGAACAATGTGTTGGGGGGATGGTGTAATAAAATGGATATTTCAGAGGCCTTGCGAAACGGCTTCTTCGGGAAAGCCTCCAATGGCTGGCACTGATTTGCCGTTCGAAGGTTTCCTCCTGATCTATACGTTTCTGTGCAATTTTTCTCCGTAGCTCCGCTATCGATTTAACAATAATACGCGTATAAGAAAGACGCAGCGCAATAAAATATAACTCGCAGTCAGCATTAAATTCAATTGGGAAAGTTGTTCTTCGTCCATCCATTCCTTTCCTTCTTCAAACGTGACTCATTCCCTTTCTTCTTCATCCTTCTTTTTTGTTATATACTTCCAGCCGTTGCTTAATTTTCATTACAATCAATTAACAACAACAAAGCCCGTCTCAAGTTCAGCTCGTTTTATTTTTTGTTTACCATCAATTTTGTAATTGCCATTGAACTAATAGCAACAAATTGCAAAATGCACTCTTACAATTAACATGTTTTGTTGTTGTCTGTATTCCAATTAACTAATAGTTTCTAATTATTGAAAAACTGCAAATCTAACATAATAGATTTTTCCTTAATTGAAACAAAAATTAGAAAAATCGATTTTGTTATATTAACGAAATTATAAACAAGGGAAATCCCAATTTCTCACGCAATTTACTTGCAGAAAATATAAATACTGCGAGTATTTTTAGCTTGGATTTTCGGAAATCAAACGTACACGTCCATTTACTTTGTAGATTTTGTGCAGATTTCTAGCAGGTCTTTCTATGTATTTGTTATATAAGGCGAACAAATTGTTGTTGTTTTGCTACGCGAGTCGAAAACTTTCTACAAACGCGTTCTTCATTTATGTATTTATTTATTCGTTCGTTTGTAACGAGCACTTTCTCCGCTCTTTTATTTTCGTATTAATCAACGTGCAAATGCGCAACTTCATATACGGCATTCAATTTGTATTTTTAATCAATTTCGTATGGCGATGCCATCAGATTAGTAATTAAACTTCTTGGGCTCTGCCATCTCTCTGCGTCAACATTCAAACATTTTCATAGCGTGTTACATGCATACATACATTCGATAAATGGGCTTTGCAATTTGCATTTTAATGATTTCCAATTGCAATATTCATCAGTTAATCTAACATAGATGCTTTGCATCCATTACGATTTCAAAATAATTCAGTTTAATGCGCGTGACGTCCAAAATTCATAAACGCATTCGCATTAAATCTAATATCTTTATTGCTGCTGTTCTCCTCGTTTAATCAACATGCATATTTTGATAGTGTTTCCATGGCAATTGTATCTTGTTGTTAAGCTACACAATGCATCGTAATATGTTCGATTTGTGGATGTATCAACGAATTCGATTCAATAATACTAATGTGAAACATCTTGTCTTCAATTAACGCTGCTAATTACCAACATTGGCACATGATGTTAATTATGAGTTATCATTTTCAAGTGGAATTATGTGTTTAATGAAGAATGATTTGTAATTTATTCGTAATACGATTTATGAGTTTTACTTTTTTTATAAAGATGTTTCTACACCATTTGGTAATTGCTGTATCGAATCAGGCAGCGACAGTTACTTCAATATTGCTATGGCAACGGATCGTATAATATGTACGCATAATACTACGTTTCGAGAGTGTGCGAATATCTTCAGGAATCTCAATGGTCTTTCGTTATAAATCGATGATTTTTTAAAGCGTCTACAAAATCTGTGTATTTAGATTTATCTTTAACAATTCATGAAGTTGTCTTGATTGTATGCTAAGAATTTCTTTTTACTATTGTAGGATTAGAGACATGATTTAATTAACTATAATACAAAATTATTACAAATTAAGTACTTAGTGTAGTAATTGGTAATGCTATAAATATTTGTGATTATGATAAATGATTGGTTTTAGTTGTTATTGTAAATGGATTTGTTAACGTAAAAAAGGACGAAGAAAGAAATGAATATAAAACCTAACTCGTGTGGAAATTGGATATCTATATATTTTTTTTTAATAAACTCCCATCGGAGCAAATTCATTAGTAACTGACGGCGTGTGGAGTTAATAAAGTGGAGCGACGCAATTATATTAATGAATTGATCCTATTTGAAAACGGTAACGGATATATCGCAAAACGCGAAGAGGAGATGGTCAATGTCGGCGCTGATGAGATTACATGAATAAGTTGATTCTATCTCGGTTAGATAATTGACTTTTGGTGTGTGTGTGTGTGTGAATATATATAAATGTGTATAGAGGAAGGACAGCTGTATGAATGGTGACGATGTGATGTATGTGGAGTAATAATAAGTTCCCTACGAAGAGGAGGAGTGCCCGTATTTTCTTGGCACTGATCGAGCATTTAAAATTAGTTTTGTGCAGAGGAGGGCATTTGTCGCGACGAAGTGCATTCAACGTTCCAAATGGTATTCGTCGATGAAGAAAGAATTCCTTTCTTGATTGTCGCGGTCTACTGGGTGTGTGTATGATTCAAAATGTGGACACACCTTTTAATAGCATCAATACTTTGTCTGCATTCGAATATGCATATGCTAATATTCATTTTCTTTTCTTTTTTTGGGGGTGATCCTCTTCATTTCTCTCTTTTTACAGGCCTAGAGAGGCGTCCGATGAGGGACTGACGGACGGCAGCAAGGTGAGGTGTCCGGCGGCCGTCTCCCGCCTCCGGGTGGAGAAGATCGACGGCGGCCTGATGGTGGCGGGCGTCGTCGTCACAGCCAGCTGCCAGATCATCTTACCGATCTTCGGTTTCCTTTTCCTACTCATCGGTTGCGTTCTAACAGGTAAACAATATATAATACATCACCTTCTTTACGATCTACCTTTTGAAAGTGCACCATCTGCACATTCGCGTGTCCACGATTCACAAAGTTATTTAGTGCAAGCTAGACACGCTGGAGGAAGTGAAACCAGTTCTGGAAATAACCAGGCCAACATATATCAATTTGCTTTACTTGCTGCAGCTGAAACAAATAGAACCTTCATCCCATTATTGATAATAATTCACAAACAAACTACCCCATTACAATACTCAATTAACAATTCATATTACCAAAGAAAACACCATTAGCTTTCAAGTAAACAAATGTATACCAATTCATATTATTTTGAATTCTCAATTTTAACATTGTCAAATTAACAACTTTTTTTTTTGTTACATTTTCATAAATTATCGATGCGGTTTTCTCAACTTGAAATTTTCCATTAGAAACCAAAACTTTTGCTGAACAAATTTGTGGTTTGCCGCAATTTCTTCCAATAAAAAAAATTGTTTTGTAAATAACTTTGTTGCTTATGAAAACACGCCAATCGACGAAAACTTAATAACCGCAAATTGATTTCCTGAAAGTAGTAATCAACAATAAGCGCATTCTTCTGCGTTATATTTACTATGTTATGACTATTTTCGTAGCAATACACCGTCTGGATCTGTTCCAACTCTCTGGCTATATTCAAAGCAGACATTTGTACTGCTAGTACTTTATTAGCTCTCTTTCATTCTCATTTTGCAGTTGGAATGACATTTGAACCATCGTCTTTTCCCTTTGGTTCTATCAACCTACTACACATTGCTTTATTAAGACACATTGCTTTATCAAAGAGCTTTGAACTTTTCTATGCACTCAAACGCTTTAACTCTTTCTATTATATATTATAATTATTTCCCATGAATATTCAGCGACTTAATTAAGTAGAGACACACACTTTCTTTGTCCACTTTCCTCAGATTATTAACATTACTGACTAAAATAAAATTTCATTCAGCTTTCTGAAATTAATTATAGAATTTGTCTTATTAAACTTTTCGTAGAAATAACAAGATTTCATTATAATCAACACAAAGTATTTTTATTACTTCTTCTCGAATTTCTATACGATCCGAGCAAATTGATGAGATAATTAATACCCAACGGCTTATACAGAAAAAATAAGTGCGATACATATGTATGTTGCCGCTCCAATTGCGGCTATAATTTCCTTCTTAACGATCCTTCGTCGACTGGACCAAATGTACGTTCCGAAGATAAATAAGCGTAATTCCGTGCGAAACAAGAACATACTCGCTGCAAGTGTTTCAATTAAAACTTAATGTAAACGGACGCTGCGCTGCAATTTACATGAAATCGGATCCGACAGTTTAATGTTAATCCTCTTTCTCTTTTTGTTCCTTTTCCTCCTGCACCAATGCACACCATCCCCGTGAACTTTGAATGTAAAATAGACTTCGTGCGTGCACTTGCACACATGCGATATTATTATAGTCTGTTAGTTTTAACAGCGTTGTTTTTTTCTTATCGAAACTATTAATTATATGGTATGGTCGTTGAACCATTCTCTTTATATCTCTCTTTCTCTTCAAATGCTATATTTCGCTGTTATCAATTTATCAAAGCTGTACACGTTTTCTTGTCATTTTTCTTCCTTTCCCGTCATTTCCACTTGGTTGCTTTCTCTTTTGTCGGCCACCCCTCCACTCCCGCCTACTCTCTATTCAACAGTTAACACTTGGGGTCACACAAGTTCTCTTTGTGTCGCTCGAGAAAGTCAACTGGTTACGAAGCTATTCATCGTCGTTTCAAAAGACACATGCACTTTAGCGATCACAACCATTTTGTATATGAAACTCCTCTGAATTTGAAATCTGTTCATTACAAATACGCCCATTTGTTACCATCAATCATCCAATGGGATGTGTAATGAAATAATGATTTTTTTTTAATGAAATATCGAATTTCGTTACAGCGATTTCATAATTGCTTTAAAAAACTAAATGAAACCAGACCGATTTGAAGAAGAAGAAAAAACAACAATTACTAATGTTTTAGAGTAACTTATCGATCGTTAAAAGTATCATCATTCTGATGAAAATCTCGATTGATTTTCTCTATTGAAATAGAAACAATTACTCATCTTTATTTTCGTTTCGTTCTAATGATTCGATTAAATAAAGTTGTTATTAATTGGCTTTTATCTCTATTATCTTCGGATAAAGGGTAATTTGTTGTTGGTTACTACCGTTGTCAAAATGGTATGAAAAGTATTTATCGGTTCGATTTATAGAATGTGGGTGAGAATACAAAAAGAAGTTAAAATATATACATATATCCTTCATCGAGTTGTAAAGTCTTTGAACTTGTGGGCGTTCGTAACTGTTCCGCGTTTTGAATTGCATTGTTTGGTATTGGTGTCATGCAATAAAGATTGCTGTTGCACTCAAATCAGTTTGATCGAGTCTTGTATTTAATACATGTGTATACATGACCCAGTGCATTTACTTGGGGCACGCCTAGTTGTCATGGGAAAAGCAAAACTGATGGATTTGTTTCTTTTTTTTTGTTGTTTGCAGCTGCTTCGTATCGGGGACCGGGTGAGAACGAGTTACCAGATCACTATGCAGAAAGGATCGCATTTACGGGCAACTCGAGGATCCTGGGGCCGGCCTGCATCGTGGTCGGTTTCATCATGCTCTTCGCCGGAGTCGTCCTCTACATCCTGACGAGGAGGGCGAGACAAAGGGAACAGACCGTCGGATTCCATTGTCCGCTGCACGGCGACTTCTATCCACTAAGCCCTGTGACCAGCTCAAAAACAGTCGGTAAGCATCGTGAACAACGTGACCGCTGGATTCTATCGATCGAAACAGTTGCGCAATCCGGAGGCGGCGGCACGTGCCGTCTAGATTTTTAGCGAGAGAAGAAGAAAACAAAAAGAATTTCAATTACGCGAGAAATGCAAATAAACGGTATTTACATAAAATCGATAATGCGTAATGCACTAAGGAAACTTCCTTGCAACGTAATTGTTGGATCCAACTTACGTAATTATTAGATCATTCCTCTGCAATTTGTTAAGAGAGCATTGTTCCCTCCTAATGCTTTTCCATCACCTCAACCAGAACAACGCAGGTGTTTACTGTTCACACCGAGAACAACAAGAAATCCTTTTGTTATCTCCGGGATGGTAGCGGGTTTCCGGTTCGAAATAAGCGCATTGTATTTGCTCGAGTTCTGAGTCAACACCGAATCCACCGAAGGTTTGACGACCTCAAACGCGTAACAACAATAAAGCCCAGGATCGTTGCATATCAAACGCTAGATTATTTCCGTAATTTGCGGTGCACGATTACGATTTTAGTTAGCATTTTCTTCATTGTTCGTTCAGAAGGAAGTCGAAAAGCGCGCATGCAATTGACTCGTTTTGTTTTTACTTGCGAATTGCGAACGTTCACTCGCGTCGAGGTGAACAAAAAAAAACTTAAGAATTATTGCGCTCAGATTTCAATCAAATTTCCAATTAACGCCTCTCGTAGAAGAAACGATCGGAATTCGATTTGAATGCATCATGATTTATCCTCCAGATTTTTTCCTCCTTCTGCCACCGTTCCGCATACTTTGCACGCGCGCCTTACTAATAATAGTCCTTCCATTAACTAACCTGTCCCAAGATGTATAATAGTTTCAAGGCGATATTGCTAATCCGGCGCTGCATTCCGATACGAAATAATAGCGTTCGGATTTCTTCATTTCACTTTGTTTAACGAACTATTGCAACTCTCCCAGAAAGGTTAAAAATCTCTGTTTTTTTTTAATCTTTATCGTTTCTATTTTGTATAAATGGGAATTGCACCGTTTCCAATTAAGTTTTCAATTAAAAAATTAACCACAACGAATCTCCGCAACCGTATTAAGCAACCAGTTGAAAGTTTCAACGAGTCAATTTATGAGTGAGCATTGTGGAATCGAAGTTGTATGTTACCCATTGAATTGCCGATGGAAAATGCGTGTATGCCTTTATATGGATCGAACATAACGGCGGATCGCTTATTTTATTTGCTTCTCGGGTGCTCGTTTCTCTTTGCTTTACAGAAGCGAAGAATGTTGTCGAGTCGCGGAAAGAGAGAAGAGATTAATAATGTCTCTTCGAGAAAACGGAACGTAACAGTTTCCATTGTGGAGTGAAAACTGCAATTTCCCATCGCTCCAATACGTGAAACAAATAACAAAATTTAGTTATCTATTTAGTTTAGAGTTGATCAAGTTTATTCTAATTATTGTTGCTTTGCGTTATTTATTTACGGTTATTAATGCCGAGAGATAAATATTTAACATATTAATTTATTTAAATCGTCTGCTATTCCGTTAGAAAATCGTTTTTCTTCTTGTTGGGAATAACGTGTATTTGTGGAATCCGTTGTAATGGGGGTAATATGATGAAGAGGCTTTGCGCATTATCGATTTTAATCCACTTGAATACCGCAACGTTTATAAATTGGTTTATATGCTAATTGGGTATTACACCATATTGTTGATGTTGCGGAAACCCCGCGCGCAAAGGTCAGTGCATAACTATTGTTTTACATTGTTGTTTTTTCGTCACCAGCTGCCATAGAGAATGGGAATAAGAGTTCGCTGTTCTGCTGGACGCGGCGAAGAGGACCCGGAGCCATCGCCGTCGGCCCTCCGCAGTGTCCGCACAGTCAGGTGTCCAGCACCAGGAGCTCTTTGGCCAGTTCACCTCACAGCCAGTGTCCCACGCCGCTGCCTTTCCTCGTCAATTCCGTTTCATTTGGGTAAGAATCTTATTATTAATGAACCAAAATAATCCTTAACGTCACGTGACGAACGATATTCCTCACGTTTATCCAAGAAGCTCAATAAATTCAACGATTGCTGTCACAAACATCTACAAGACATGAACTTTGCAATTGAAAACATATATAAACAGAACCAAATACAGTGAAACCTCGCATAACGAGAACAGAAGTCCCGGATTGCTACATCATTTTTAAAACTTGTGTACACATATTATGTGTATTTTTGAATATATTTCAGTATACCGAAATTTTGTAACGGATTAAACTCGTTAAGCGAGGTTCCACTGTACTATAATTAGTTATATTTGACTAATCAAGAAAAAAAAAACTATTTGAAACTAAAACATTACAAAATTATGTTATAATACCTCCGTATTACAGTCTACAGACTACATAAAAGAAAACATTGCGCAATGATTAATACATAACACAAGTACTATTTATTATTCAAATACTGGATTATAAGATATTTATGAATACTATTTCGAGCGCGTTGTAACCGCTAATTATTATAATAACAAATAAACGATTACTTTTCAATGAAGATATTATCATCAACTAGTTAATAATTTACAATGTTTATGAATTATTTTATTACATAATTGAAATAAGAGAGACATAAATTATTTTGTTTTTTTTTAGCATCTAGACAATGTAGCTTTTGTTAACTTACAAAAAAAATCAATATGGTTTCACTAATTAACAATAATTTAAGTTTAAATAAATGATGTGCTAACACGTATAATTCAAGTACGTTTCTTATATAAGAACAAAAACAATGAATCTCGCTAATTGCTCATCCATAAAATTATATTACCGAGTTTGCAGTAAACGTTAGATACTAGACAATGTTTTGTTAAAAATCAAGGTGATCTGTGTTTTTCTTCAATAATGTAGGAGGATACGTTTNNNNTTTCGTTTTCTATATAGAACAAGATCATCATCATCATCAACATAAATTGACATCCAAATGTATATTATAATTTATTTTTTCTTAAATTTTATGTTAAATTTGCTTATAGAAATAAGTAAAAATGAGTAAAACTAAAAAAATTGAGAAATGAGTTTTGTCATAAATTATGTTACTATTTTTATGAGATTTAATCAATTATATTACCGAGTTTGCGGTAAACGTTAGATACTAGACAATGTTTTGTTTAAAAAAAAACAAAATCAAGGTGATCTGTGTTTTTCTTCAATAATGTAGGAGGATACGTTTTTTTATTTGTTTATGATTAGCGAAAAACCATGGTAATTTTCGTTTTCTATATAGAACAAGATCATCATCATCATCAACATAAATTGACATCCAAATGTATATTATAATTTATTTTTTCTTCTTGTTGCAATAATAACAGACTCTGATCTAAATTTAAAATCGATCCCCAGAGGAACATCTGGTTTTCGTGTATGGTGTTTATAAGGCGGGAAAACTAAAAATAAAGAAATAAGTCATTTTAAATAACAGACGGATAAAATAGACTTTAAAATTACGTGTAAAGAACTGAACTTTATTTCTACAGTTTTATTTCGTCGCGTACATGCCAATGTCCAATTACCATCGACTGTAGTAAACGCAAAGGTCAACGGCCCCGCGGACCGCACTCAATCCAATTAGACTTTCTTTATGTTTATTCACAAGATTTAATTGCTTTTAAACGCAATTACGAATCGATTTTGATTTAATTAGTAATAAAACGAAAGGAGCAACAACGGAGAATAAATAAATACAGAAAGACAATCACGTTTGCAATTGGAGTATTTATTTAATCGATGCTGTTAACATTGTTTCTTTTATTCGTAATTATTTAATTTCGCTTTGTGTACGTAAACGCTTCTGTATTTAATTTTGTTCATTTGAATAGAATCATACCAGCAATTTGTGGGCTATTTCCAGGTCTCCGTAATTGTATCATTAATGAGGGTAAAAAAAATCTAATTCGGTCCTCGTCCTCCCGCATCGATCACAGACCACCGGGGGCGGATAGATGTACGTGTATGACGCAATCCTCATCAACCGTGACGCAATGTGCCTCGTTATGAAATGCTCTTGAAGAGAGCACAGAAATAGACCGACAACAATCGCGCGAATAATAGCGTCCGTCAAGTTGTTGTATAACATTCGTTTGCGAGAACATTTAAATGCTGCTTTTTCCCAGAAGATTTCCATCCATCATATATTTTTTTAAAATTTTGATACACTTAATCCGCCTTTGGGCAATAACCAACCTGGGAGAATTCAAATTGCTCTCCGGTTAATTATATTATTTTTTTTTAATTTTACGTTACAGTTATTAAGATTATTGCTTAAGCCAGTTCACCTAGTTAATCCGCTAATGATCGAGCGGGCGGCGCGTGAGAATTTGAACGATGGAGATGGATAATACTAATAACGTGACTTGTAATCATATGAGTTTAAGTAGTATCACCTTCGAGTCGATCGTGCCAGGTTGCTTGCGTTACGTATTAATTACTTTTTTCTCTCTGAATTTATTTACATCTCCGCATGAGTAGCTTTTTCTCTGTCCACATTGATTAATTCATTAAATGCAGCGCCTGCTAATGTATATGTTTTAGCTAGGTAATTGTTCACAACATCGCGCGAGGCATTAGCAAACACATAAATCGTGTATTTGTGGGGTGGTTTATTTCGAGGATTTACGAAAAAAAACAGCTATTTTCATTGATAAATATTTTACTTTCTGTTTTTCGTTCGAAAGCATCCGTTAAATATTTCAATTACAATTCGTGCCCGAAATAGAATTTCGACGTTACGTTACGTGAATAAGTGATAATTGCAGTTTCGAAAACGCAATTAATTATCGCTCCATCCCAATGTAGCTGCAATTATCCGCTGCATTCTAATGATAATTCGTGATTGATGATCAGCCAAGTCTATAATTCGGTTATAATCATTGAATTAGTTCAATTCCAATATTATTAACGTTTGTAATTACTCGACTTACGCAAGAGCACTTTTAGCTGAAGACTCTCAATTTTATCTAATTTTTCCTACATATTATTTTATGTTCAATTTGCTTATAGAAATAAATAAAAATGAGTAAAACTAAAAAAATTGAGAAATGAGTTTTGTCAGAAATTATGTTACTATTTTTATGAGATTTAATCAATGTAATTAAAAGGGTGTGTACTATTTATACATTCGCTAATTTCTCTATTATTAGTGAATCCCTCGAGATCTTGTGCTTGTATAACGCGAAGAAATTAATAACGGATAATAGCGACGTTACATCACTTTTATTCGTTTCTCTTTATTGGTTTTTGTTTGTATAATGTCCTGACCTAAAGAGATTGCACCGGGTTTACCGTTAAATTTAGCGTCGCGCCGCACAAAAGAGATTGAAGATTGGCAGTTGTGACCTTCCAAAAACAACAATTCCACATACAAAGAAAAAAAATCTCTCGCATTGTTTGCGCCGGACGTTTCCTCCGTTTTGCTCGTGCATAATTAACGGCAGCTTATTTTCGGAGGAATTCTAAGGGAAATGGAGAGAGCAAATAGCCGCAGGATAATCGCTTATTCATAAGGGAGTCGTTACGTTTTTAGTTTATATAAATTCAATAGAAAGGTGGAGAGGTCGATGAAATATTGAGAGCGTCACACGTAAATGGATAATTGAGTTGGTGTGATTGTTTAGTGCGGTGGGTTGGTTGGAAAAGGGATCGAGGGGGCTGTTGTTTGTTGCTGAGCAATTAGACACGTCGGTTCTCGCGTTGGCGGTCTGCGGAAATGCCGATCCTCCTCTGCACAACATAATTCCTTCATTTGCATTCATCGCGGCTAATGTCGACTATACAGCCGTTTTGCATACATGCATCAACTGCGAATTCCCGTGTGTTTCATAACCTTCCCAACATTAGAATTTAAATACGAAGCAACAGAACAAAAAAAACAAGTTTATTCTTCCTAAGAGAATCATTTATTCAAACATAGATATTTCAAAGAACTGCATTTTAATATGATTTACCTGCATTTTCTTCAATTTTTTGATTAACCAACGTGACTTCAAAATAAACATCTGTTGATCCCTCTGCTTATTTATGATCGCCTGTGAGGACGCCCGCTCCTCTGTTTATGTTGTGCTATATTTATAAGCCGTTGCGTAACTCTAACGGATGGTAATGGAAGATATGATGATACATTGTCGGATGGCAGAATCCGAAGAAACTTTGGTCCGCTAATAATTTGCGTTTATTTTGGAAGAGAGACATCAAACGATTTTTGAGATGATTCGCAGATTTTATTGCCGAACCTCGGGGAAAATATGCTGGCGGAAAGAGTTTAGCAGTCGTAATTTCTGTTACCATTAGAGAAACACACGCATATAGACGGACGGTAAAAAGCTGTTCCTAATGTAATGGTCATAAATTTGTTGACGTAAGCCATTCCGTTCGGCTACACGACTCTTTAAATTTAGACGCCGATTATTTTGATTATTTATCATGCGACACGAAGGAATTTCTTGTATAAATAGACAAGGAGGAGTAGTGGACCCGGTTAAGATACTTGAGGTACGCCGTTCGATGATTACATATACGCAATTCATATTCGTTATTCGACTGTTTAAACGCTCTCCAATGTGATGATGATGAAGATTAAAATAAGAAAACTCGAAGCTTCATTCTTATCATTTAACAATGTTATAATAATTATTTATCAATTCCATTGCTTGATTGAAACTTATAGAAAATGTATGAAACAAACTATTGATTAAAAGTATAACAGGTTTAATGAACTTAGTAATTCTATATATATAATTTTTTTTATATTTCATTATATGTTTTTAAAATGATTTAATTGTTTCTTTTTGCTTCAAAATTTTATAATTATATTTGCAATTAGTAATTCAATGACATGACAATTTCAATCAGAAATTGATGCAAATCACGTATATTATAATAAAATACGTTCGTCCTCCAATTATGCAAAATACATCATCATCTGATGAAATAAACATGTAGACTGAATTGGAAACAATGCAGCGTATTCTTGAAGCCTTTGATCTCGTATAATCTCTTGAGCATCCTTCTCGGAAGATCCATCTATTTCCGTCCAAACATCAAAGGTTGTCAACCTCTTAATAATCCTCATACACCCATGTATTTACCTCTTTCTTGATGTTCTTATTTTATAACTCTCTTTTTTACTTGTTTCAGTGGCATGGTACCATCGGTAGCGCAGCTATCGCCAGATCAAACGTTCGGCTCAATCAGGTCTTTGGCTGTTAGCAGAGAGGTGGCGAGTTTCCCCCTTTCCAGGACGCCGACGCCGCCCCCGACTGCCTACGAGAGGTAATTAGCCTTCGCTCGAAAGCCCAAAAATAGTTGTAACAGACACACACGAAAACAAAAAAACAATAGTTGGCAAGCGACGGTGGATGGAGTTAATTAATCGTTAATGCGTTTCGCATGTACGCGACAATATTCATTATGGGAATTAATGAAAATCGTTTTTCCATGTTATATGTCCCAAGATGTAATAACAACAGCGAGCGCCGTTTCCGAAAGCTTAATTAACTATTGGATTTAGTTTTCCCAAGTGCATTAGAAACGGCTATTCATAGATTAATTTCATTAAGTACCGTTATGTAATCGTTATCTTTAAAGGTTTTAACTACTACTTCTATGAATTCAATTAAAGATACAACTATTGCACTTATTCAACAACAAAATAATTAATTTTCTTATTATAGCAATAATTACATTTTTTTTAAATGGACTTTTAACTTTATATAAACTTACACGCAATTACTTAACTTGATTGTTCATCAAGTTTCTATTACTCAATTATTTTGAAAAAGATCATTTTATGGATACTTCACGCATTCACCGGTATGCTAAGACCTTTCTTTTGAAGTATTCTTAATCTCTTTGAACCAACAGCTATTGCATTGTACGAGAGGTTCGAGCTCGGTTTATTGGGGATTTCCTCATTTCGCTAAACGTAAACATCTAGTTTACAATCCTCCGGTAGTGCGTCGGAATTGGTACTCGAATCCGTTCTCCTTTTTACGATCCATAAAATATAATTTATTGGACATTTAAAAAGCCGGGGCAGTAAAATGCTGGCTGCAGAGGCCTCCCGAGTTTTTTTTTTCGAAACATCTGCTTTCGCCATCCGAATCTATGGAAACAAGCATAATATAAACGTTCTACAAATCGAAGATCTGCCAAAGGACACTTCGCTTTATTTATTCCTACTTAATTAGCACACTTTTCTACTCTCACTGGGTCATGATCGCGGCGCGGCTTTGTTTACTGCACACAAAACCAGGAGAGAAAAGGAGGCAAGCCAGGCATCATTAGCGGCGGAGTCGTCCCGCCAAGGATCTCTCCGGGCGACGGTGGTCTATATTTAGCGCAACTAATTTAAACCGAATCACACAATAAGATACTTGATGATGTACTGCTCTTTAGTAAATCTGAAAAGTAGTCGCCATAAGAAACTGTTCAATGATCTATAACGAGAAGAGAAACTAATTGATTTCCTATTGTTGTTTGCAGTTTAGTAAATCGAAATCTAGTCCAGGTTCCGGACGAGGAGAAGCTGTTCAGTCCGGACAAAGAAGAAGCAATCATTAATACTAGGAGCGGCGGCGGAGGCCCGAGGAAGTCCGTCTCGATCGTTCTACCCACGGAAATCACAGGATGATGATAAAGATGAAGAGATGCGCGCATATTCAAAGAGCACGCTCTGCACGGTTACTGAAGTCTCAAAGAGTGGAAGAAACGAAATCACGGCAACTATATAAAACCAGGACCAAAACTAATTTTGTGTGCATCGACGAGGCGCAGTAGCATAGAAGATAAAAAGAACAATCATTAGTGCAAGGAGAGAAACAAAAAAAAATTGGAAGTTTAAATTTGTTAATTAGGGACTTAATTAATTTGACGGAAACATCACGCGCGCGGCGTTGTTCGATTTAAGGGATTTTCTTTGATTTTTTATTCAAAAATCATTTTCCGATTCTTTTTGTTTATTACCGTCGATCATTTGACGGGACACGAGGTGAGATATTCGTTTCCGCGTTGGGAGAAGAGAAGAGTGGTTGTGATCGAATGATATTTTAGATTTATTGTTAGGATTTTATTATTACTTTGTTTCTTTTCATTTAGAAGACTGATCTTAGGAGTTCTCCCATGCACACCTACCTATACACATCTTACCAGATATATACATTAACACATTCACAGAACCAAACGTCGTTCGAACATAATTTAGAAAAATACACCAAAAATGAAAGAAAGGACGTTCATGCTATTGAAGGAACTTATATCTCCCTCGAACTAATGATATTATCTAACAACAATAACAACTAATTTCGCGATTACACGCCGAGCTTTACAAATTATTTTATTTATTAATTTATTTTGCATCATATGCAAACGATTTTGTTCTTATATATATATAAATATATACAAAAACAAAAATAATAATTATTATTATATTATTTTAAACACATTGGTTTGTGTTATGTGATACATACGAATATATTATATTATTTGATTCTATTATACATTTACTCGGAAAAGACGAGAGGATAATTTTGTTTTTTTAAATTTTTGGCGCTCGTATTTTCATCTTTCGTTGCATATTTCTGTTTTAATTTAGGTTTTTTTTTGTAGTGGACAGTGCCAAAACAAATACGCAGACATAATAATTAACTCGAATGGAATTTTTCAAAGCTGTTTTTTTTCTTCTCAATATTTCTATCATTGTTCACTTTCGTTTTCGCAGACGACTAAATTATTTTCTTATTTTATTTTCAAGTGATATATTTAAAACAAAAACGATGCATCCTTAAATGATAGT
This sequence comes from Nicrophorus vespilloides, assembly GCF_001412225.1. Classification (NCBI taxonomy): domain Eukaryota; kingdom Metazoa; phylum Arthropoda; class Insecta; order Coleoptera; family Silphidae; genus Nicrophorus; species Nicrophorus vespilloides. The sequence continues at coordinate 94,200 of NW_017097187.1, forward strand.
TTATATGGAATATATTATATATGTTGAGGCTGATTATCGAATAAGGTAGATTCTAGGGTAATTCCGTTTGTTTTTCTTTTCTTTCTAGTTTATATAATAATTCATGTAAAACCACTTTAATTTTGTTCTTATTTTAACTACTCTACATAGGATATTGTATGATAGGACTATAAGTTTCTTTCTTTATTTCGTTTGACGATGAACCTTAAGTGGAAGCAACAAAATCAGTGAACAGTGATGTTTCTGTGAAATAAAAATAAACAGAAAACTACTATTCACTTTGCTCAGAATTTCTATATATATAATATTATCATAAATATATATATATGTATAGTGGTTGCTATGAACTCTCAATTGTTCTTTATGTATACATACATGTTTATTAAATAAATAGATATCTCTATATATAAAATCCTCTTTGATTTGTAATTCGATTATTGTGTTAATCTTTTATTTTTTATTATTATGGTTTCTGGATTGAAGATGAGGTAAGTAAGGATTAAAAAAAAAAGATACGTAACGATTGAAAGTGATTCCTGTTCATTGAAGCTGTATTAATGTTGTTTTCGATATTCCTTTACATGCGAAATTGATAGCTATGGGAAAGATCAGATTTTGATGTATTTCAAGATCGTAATTCAACATGCAAAATACACTGGAAATACAAAGATGTTATTTTTTATTCGATATAAAAAAAATTGTTAAATTCACCACATATAAGGAATTCATGTAGATTTCTTAGTAATTGCAATCGCAAACACTATTTGTTTCTTCAATTCTCAAGGCAAGTAACTAACGATGTTATTGAAATTATTTGTTCTAAGTATTATAGCGTTGCTTGTTAGTTCTTTCAATATTGTGGCTCTAATTAAGTGATAACATGCAGTTAAATCTCATGACTTATATGTTGTAATCGTACATGTATTTCTAGTTTTTACAGATCTATAGTACTCATTATTTGAACTAATTGTGTTAATTGATAAAAGAAATTGCAATTTCTATTTGATTATTATTTATATAATCTATTGTAATAAAAAAAATAATGACAATGAATAAAATTGGAACTGCTTCGTTAAAAATATCTCAGAAAGCAACGTTATTAAATCGTAATTAACAAATATTATTAATAGTAATTAATAGGCAATTATAAATTAATTGATTTATTTAAATAAAATTGACAAATAAATTAAAACCAATTGTTTTTAATTTATGTTTACTTAGTTTACATAGAATGCTAATAGATATAGTTGGTTGCCTATGTTATCTAGGACTCATTCATTACTTTATTAATGTTTTTCTTCTAAGAACTGTATCGAATTTATACTGAAACCCAAACATATTCAAAGAAATTTATAGCATAAATAAATATTGTTACATTCACGAGGAATTAATAACAAATATACGTTGTGTTGATGCTGTTACAATTAGTAAATTGTGTTGTATTATCTCCAGGATACTTTGTTTAATGTTATTGTTATTAATAAACGATCTTCTCATATGTTTTGTTATTGTTTATTGTATTATATTATCTAACACGAAAGCAATTCTTTAATATTTTGACAATACATATATGTTATGCAAGCTGTAATGGTGAAAAGAAATTGTATTAAGGAGTTTTCAGAAAATGTAGGATAGGATATTTCGAAATATCTATTAAATGGCCTAAATCATTACGTATTCAAACACGTTTTTAAACATGGCCGATCTCATTGCCAACAGAAGATCTTGAAAACTCTTGGTTCTTTCTTAGATTACTGCTTGGTGCAACGATGGTTCTGCAAGGGATGAGTTGGTTTTGATTTTGGATTAGGTATTATTTATTCTGGTGAAATGAAAAGTACATTCTCTTGTTAAATGATTTGGTCTTTAGTGTTGGATGGGTTGGTGGACATGAGGCGTGTTGTACCATAGGTTGGTAATGGTCTGCATGTACGTCCTCTATGTGCGTAAATACACACTATGTGGTTAGGTGATTTTCTTCTCCCACTTCAGTAGCTAGTGACAATTTTTTTTGTGTTATTACAACATGTATACAAATGTAAAATATGTAAAATAGTTTTTAACGTAAGTTGATGGATTTGCTGTTGGCGTGTTCCATGTCTCTGGTCGGGCCCTCCACGTAAGTAACGACCGGAAGGTTGTTTCATACAATATACACCCATTTTCGCCTCGGACTCCGGGCCTCTGCGCTCCACTCCATGTATATACACAACTGACATGGCGCTCGATTTCCTTCGGCCAGCTAAATCACCGAAAATGCCCATCAGCTTCTTTCGCACCACGTCCACGCTCCTCGCAGATACGTCCCAAAACAACCACTCATCCAATAACCCGTCGTGCCCGCGTCTCATCCGTCCATCCACATCAGCCACCCCAAGACATTAACCCCACAAAAATATACCCTCCAATACTGGACCTTCTCAAAAGTTCCTTTTTATCCTTTCCTCCACCAATTACTCTTCAACCAAACAACTATAGACAACAAGCTTCACCACCTTCAACTGCAATTCAATCCCAGTTACCCAGTAGCTTTGGTTCGGGGGTGCCTCATTAACCACTATCTCTATTTGCATGCATATCATTCATAGCCATAGCCACAGCTCTCATGGTAATTGTTATAACATGTAATACAGCCATATATTCATTTTTTCTTTATTTAATTTACAACTAATTATTATTTTGATTTACCATTCCAGTATATTGTTGCTTTTTATTGCATGATTTTGTTATTACTGTTTAGTTCTAAATTTATTCAAATCAAGTGTTGTCGCCAGACACTCAGTTTTGGGTTATTTGACAAATAAAGTGATTCTATTAATACTCTTTTTTTTTGAATTGCATTAATCTGAACTTTAAGCTTTCCACTTGTAGTACCAGTAGTCCATCTAACCTAAAGTTAAGACTGGAAAACCAATTATTATTAGCAATGATTTGTAAAGTTATTTGTTCTTTAACTCTACATTAATAGTAGTTTTTTTAAATCAATTAATACTGTTAATACTAGAATAACATTTATGTTAGTGCATCTTTAATGTATATTTGAAAATGTTAATAATTTATTAAATTAAATCTGTACTAAATTGAATTTAGTGAACTAATTATAAATTAAATGATGAATCTAATTAGTGAAACATGAAAATTTGACTGACTATATAATTTCATGGTATCATGATGGTTTTTTTTTTGTGGATTCTTATTGAAAACTAAATTATATATTGGTAACTGAGTATATGGTATTGAATTAAATTAGTTGTAACAATTTATAGGATTAAACAATAGTGTGTGTTTCTTAATTATGAAAATGTGATAAACATAATCATACAATTGTAGTGTATCATTATGATGTCAGTTCGTAGTGTTGGGATTTCCGTGTGTTTGTACGTTTTTTGTTTTCTCTGTTCTTGGTACTCTCTATAGATAACAATGGACGAATTGAGTACGGGACTCGATCCCGATGAGCTCATGGATCTGGACGAGGCTTCGGACATCGATGATGACGATGATGATAACATCATCGATGATCCTTTGCCCTCGCCACTCCAGCTACCCTCATCGGGACCTGCGTCTGCCGCCACCAGCGCAGCATCCTCGCCGCCGACCAACGATGAGGCGGTGATGCCTCCAATTTTCTCCGGGAAACCATTGAACATCAAGCGCGGCAGAGGCAGACCCAGAAGAGAAGGAGGTACATGTCAAGACTACTAACAGGATTCTTGTTTCGCGAATCGACGGCGGAACAGGAATTGTGTTCCGCAAATCGACGGCGTAACAGGATGTGTTTATCCGCCGATAAAGTACTAACGTATCCATCCGAGGGTGGGCGCATGTTTAATGTTTTCCTTTTGGTCCTCGAATTTCAAAATCAGTAACTTAATAAATCCTGGGGGTTTCATATTCGCTTCGGTTCGCATATCAGCTTCAGTTTTGTTTACGAAACGTGTATAATCGCATATCTATAAAGAAATTATTGTTTGTTTTAGTACAAATTAACAATTTCTGTATCTATTCTTAGGTAAACCTGTACAGAGGAAAAGTACGGGTATCAGGATGAAGCGTTGGAAGCCACCGGGTATGAGAGGTGGTCCCAAACGGGTGAAGAGCTTCGACAGAGGTGATTTTGATTTCTCTTCGATCACGCAATCCCCAAGCGACGAGATGATCCTGGATCCGGAAACCGGGAGCTTTTTCATGGCTGAAAGAGAGAAACCGATGCCACCTACGCCCGAGGAACTCCCTTACGCCCCAGAGGCTTGGTACGACTCTCTTTTTCTGTTTGTGTAACTATAATTTATTTTGTTATTTTTTCTTTTATAATTATAGGCCCGGTAAAGTGTGCGGATTCTGTAATTTGGGTGAAAGGAGTCAGTTAGGACAAGGGGAGATGCTTCGTCTGATGTGTCAGAAAGGTTTCACACCGAAACGCGTTGTAGCCGATCAGCAGCAGCCATCCTCGATACCAGCAATTGGGCAAATGCCCGATGGTCTCATCGGTGATAAAAGCCCCCGAGGACCTGTGACGTGTCGGAGACAGAAGAGCTTTAACAAATGCAGGAATCCATCAATGACATGCGAGTACGTGGACGAATTGACCATTATTGGATTTGTTGAAGAACCTGATGTCCAAAATCTCTTCGAGTCAACAAGCTACTTTTACGTGCACAGAAGTTGCGCCTATTGGTCTAATAGTGTCATCAAAACAGGTAAATTCAAATTATATAAACACCATAGTGCATTAGATAATAAAATGAATTATTAATTTTTAGAAAACATGGGTTTAGATAACGTCGGGCCCGCTTTGCTTCTCAGCTCCAATAGGAAATGTTCGCATTGCAACCATTACGGTGCTAGCGTTACGTGCAAAATTGACGGTTGCAGCAAGATTTACCATTACCCTTGCGCCACAGCTTCTGGAGCATTCCAGGAGTTGGGATCTTGCAGCATGTTCTGTTCTCAGCATCTATCCCAAGCAGCGATTCAATGCGAGGGTTCTGTCTGTTATACCTGTAAGCTGATGGGCGACATTGCTAATCTGATGTACTGTTCAATATGCGGTGAACACTATCATGGCACTTGCGTTGGTCTGGCACAATTACCTGGTGTCAGAGCTGGTTGGCAATGTCGAAAATGCAGAAACTGCCAGACCTGTCGAATAACCGGGGACGAAACGAAACTTATGACCTGCGAGCAGTGCGATAAAGTATACCACGCGAGTTGCCAGAGACCTATGGTAACATCAATCCCAAAGTACGGTTGGAAATGTAGAGTAAGTTTTAACAGCATCATACATTTAATCGAATATATTATGATGTAATATGTACTTTTTTTTTTAGTGTTGTCGAGTATGCGGTGATTGCGGATCCCGAACTCCTGGGGCTGGTCTCTCGTCACGTTGGCATTCCCACTATACAGTTTGTGATTCATGTTATCAGCAGCGAAATAAAGGTTTCAATTGTCCCATATGCCACCGCGCTTATAGGGCACACGCTCACAGGGAAATGGTTCAATGTTCCAGTTGTCGAAAGTAAGTATACTCATTTTAATTCGAAAATATTTATTGCTAAAATCTCTTTATTTTAAGATTCGTACACGGCACGTGCGATCCAGAAGCAGATCTGCTAACGTTCCACAAGCAAAAGGAGGCTCAACCTGATTATGAATATGTCTGTTTAATGTGCAAGAACCAAGGAAGACAGATGCTCTCAAAACGAAACAGTGAGTGTCCCCATATTAATTTTGATTAGCAAATTTAACAAATATTTTAGGTCTGAATATTATTTCAAAGGATGTTTTATAATCGAATTATGAAGTTCCATATTATAAATGTGTGAAAATGTTGATTAATTTCTATTTATGTTATTTTTAATTTAGGTATTGATGAGGATTCATTGTCGGCCTCACAGGAATCTTTGTACGACGATGTTTCCGAGTTCGATATTCCCTATGGTGTCGAGGATGGTTTTAGATCGATGGGTTTGGGTAAAGGTAAACCGTATGCGTGCAAAATAGCAAAAAAGAAATTCGGATATGGTCCGGGAATGCAGGGTAGACCAAAGGGTATCGGTAAAGGGATGCCTGGAAAGGTCGGTTTCATGAAGAAGCAAAAGATGACGGAGTTTGGCAGGAAGAGGGGATCCAAGTACAAAATGCGAGGTATTTTTGGTGTCCCTGGTGTGGGTTTGCAAAGGCCGACTTCGGATGGTGGCAAGGACGAAGAACCAGGAATTGAAAACAGATTGGTGTTGTGTTCTGCGAAGGATAAATACGTGCTAACTCAAGACATTTGTGTGATGTGTGGCTCTATCGGAACGGACCAGGAGGGATGTTTGATTGCTTGTGTACAGTGCGGTCAATGTTACCACCCCTATTGCGTAAATGTGAAAGTGACCAAAGTTATTCTACAGAAGGGTTGGCGGTGTTTGGATTGCACGGTCTGCGAAGGCTGCGGTTTAAGGGACGATGAAAGTCGATTATTGTTGTGCGATGATTGTGATATATCTTTTCATATCTACTGCATGGATCCGCCTTTACATTACGTGCCTCAAGGGAACTGGAAGTGCAAATGGTGTGCGATTTGCCAATCTTGTGGAGCTAAAGATCCCGGGTTCAATTGCAACTGGATGAACAGTTTTTCGGAGTGCGGACCATGCGCTTCTCATATAACATGCGCCAGTTGCATAGAACCATATAGCGAAGGTGATCTGATAATTCAGTGCGTGCAATGTGAACGATGGCTCCACGGTGCATGTGATTCGATAAAAACGGAAGCCGATGCTGAAAAATGTGCTGAATACGGTTATAATTGCGTCCTCTGCAGACCTAGGGATACTTTGCCACCTCATTTGCAATCGCGAGTTCACGCTGCAAAACCTCCAACACCCACCAAGAGTCCGGACATGAAATCCAACACGCACTATTACTTGGATGGTGTCTTCCTCAGCGAATCCGGACACAACCTAATAAAATCTTTAAGCTCCGAACAGAACATTCCCAGGAAGAAAAGGAAAAAGCTACCCACCGTTCACGACAAGGAGGCTGGTATCATGGCCACCATCGAGTCTGTGATCGCCGGCAGCGCTTCAGGTAAAGATAATTCAATTAATCTCAGTGTCGTGCCATATGCTAAAGGCGATGTTTTAGTGGATAACTCATTAGAAGATGCTAAATTGGAATTGGTTGATGTTAAAGATGAGCCGCAGGAGCTCTACAAAGAGGGAATGACGTGGACCAAAGAGGATGGGCCTCCGCCGGAGGGTTTCACGATATTCACTACTGAAAGTGGTCTCACGATATTGCGCCGGAAGCGGCAGAGAAATCTGCAGAAGCTCGGCATCGGCGGGTTTGTGGTCCGGGTGCGCGGCATCCGTGGCCAAGACAACGACGACGTCGACACGCTGCCAGGCCAATCCGATCCTCTAGGTCCACCGATGATTGCCGAGACGGGCGATAACAAGCCCCGACGAAAACCCATTAAGAGAAAACCAAAGAGCAAGCTGTCGGAGACGTTCCCTGCCTATCTGCAGGAGGCGTTCTTCGGCAAGGAATTGATGGACTCGCATAAAGATTTAGCGACGTCCAGTAGCGAAGATGAACAGAGCAACTTAGACAAGGAAAAAACGATTCATCTTTCGCAGGTACGTTTGTTTTTACATTTTTTTTTTGCAGCTATCGGTTTTATTATAATATGTATTTTTAGGATGAGATTAGAGCCGTTGCGGCTGTTACTGCAAAGCAAGAGAAGAGTGTACCTTCTGATGAACCAAGTACGAGTGGCACACAAAACATGTTAGAAAAGCCGGGCTGTTCGAAAGATGCTGTCGTTGTGCCCAAAGAAGAATACGAGAGCGACACGGAAGCAGCACTGAAAGACGTTCTAAATTTATCCGGAGACCTGCTCGACACAGATTTAGTTAATACTTTTATGAACGAAAATGACGACGAGCTCACAAAGAATGCTGAAAGTTTAGAGGGATTGGCTGGTATTTATAAAACTTGTCAAAAGAAACAGTTTAAGGTATTTAATATTAAACAATTGCAGATTCTAATTTGGCCGACAATGGTGATATTACCGATAGTTTGGTCGGAGGCGGTTCAAACAAAACCAAAGATACCAAAGATGAATTGAATGACCTACTGGTTTCCGATCCATACGAAGAACTCTTAAAAGTTGTACTGACGGACGAATCGCAGGAATCTCAGGAGAGCAACATCTTCCCGAGTAACAGTATTTTCAGTACGTCTGTGAACACAATGCCACAGACTGCCATACCACAACACTCGGTTCCTCCTCCAGTGCGACCTTCGACGTTGACCACTCAGAACAATCTGAATTCACCAATTAGCTTCCCTCCTCAATCGCCTTACCAATCAGAATACAGCAAGTATGTCTCATTTTATTAAACAATTTTATTTAGGAAGCATTTTCTTATTGTTTTCTTTCTATTTACAGTAGTCCGCAGTTCAGTCCAGCATTCTCCGAACAGCCAGCATCGCCGTGGGTAAATGTGAATGAGCAGAGTGATATGGATGTATCGGCATCTGGTAGCTCTAATTATAACCAGAAGTCATCGCAGAAAATGAAGGCGGACGAAGGTTTAGGACAAGGCGCCACGATATCAGCGGTCCTCTATGCAAATATCAAACATCCGGAATGGAAGACGGAGTATCCAGGTTGGAGCGATCGATATAAGCAAATTATTAAGAAGTGGAGGACTCTTACCACCGAACAGAAAGCACCTTACCTACAACAGGCCAAGGATAACAGATCCGCTCTGCGCATGAAGAAGCAGCAACAGGTATGTTTTACCACTAGTCTTGAATCATTTGATGCCAGATACATTGAACTATATTTATTTCGGTCTCCGCAATTGCTGTTCATGAATTTATATTTATTTTTAACTCTTTAACCACAGACATATTTTTTTTTAAATAATATAAATCGTCAGTTCATTCAATTTGATATTTGTTATGACAATTATAAAGACAAAATATTTTATAATCATTAGCATTTTTGGAAATTATTATCATACTCTCCATTGCGTTCTATATTGACTTCGCCAAATTTATTCGTGTGTTGCACATTAAGGTTGTCTCTTAGTCATGGACATAATGAAATACGTGGAATTGATAATGTGTTTTCTGTTGTCTATGGAAGGAGGGTTAAAAATAAGAGTGTTATTAGAATAATAAAATATGTTATACATAGTATTTTATAAGATGATTATTGCGCAGTCCCATTTTATCTGGCATCAATGTGATAGTAAAGTATCATGCAATTGTTTAGTTGAAGAGAAATGCGCATATGAGATTAGCCAGAAAGGCAAAGACGTACACGGTGTATTATTTTTTATTGATTTAGACAGCTTTTGTGTATTGGTGCGGTGGGTCGTTACTAACAAGAACAACCCCCTGTGCATCGCAATATACTCTGTGTGTCTACTACCAACCACTATTGCTACCACCTACTGGTTTATATCTATAGATGTTGCAGATGTTTTATTATTTCTCTTATAAAGCCAAAAACCCGCGCGAACCCTGTTTGCCCTATTGCCTCTATATGCTTCAAGTATGTATGTATGTGTTGTTTGTTCCCCGGCCACAGATCAACAAGGAGAGTAGTGCCAGTTCGCACAGTACCGTGAGCAAACCGGCGGTGCCCAGTCCAGTCCAACAAAGTGTTCAACCCCAGCCAGTTTCAGAGGTGTGCACCACCACCACCCAACAGTCACGGCCACTAACAACCACTACTATTAGCTCTGTACCACCTCCACACCCGCTGCCATCAAAAACAACCGCCTCCCTTCCCATCATCATTGCATCATCATCGTCGTCGTCGTCTTCATCGTCTCCGTCGCCCGCCCCCTCGACCCCGTCCCCTATGACACAACACCAGTTCACTGTGCACGGGCCAATCGTGGGGCCGGGCGATCCCTGTCACGGCCCCGCCCCCAACGTCACCGTCAATCCCCTTTACACCGACAACACTCCTCCACCGCCACCACCACCAGCACCCCGACACCACGTTCTGACCCTAACGAACGCGGCCGACCACCAGATCCGCGTGCTAACCCCATCTGAGATCATGCGTACTCTTCCCTCCCTCTGTCAGGAAACCTGCGAGTCACCGGTGAGATTCTCTGACTGTTGGAATGTCATTTATATTCCAGCTTCTTGTTGTTTTAATTTTTACTTTAATTTATTTGAATATTTCAAAATCCGAAATTTCATCTCCAGAAATATTAAATTTAAATTGATGATTCAGATTCAATCAGTCGCGTGTTGTGTTAAATTTATTTGGTTTGATCGATGTTTTTCTTTTCTTTTTGATTTTTGTATTGTTTGAAAATTTTTGCGGCATGTCTCGAGTTTTTTTATTCTTTATATAATTCCACCAAGTTACCACAAAAAAATATTCAAACGAAACTCCAATCGTTATCCATTCCTACTCCTGAACAAGTCCCGTTTTGAAAGAAGGTATCAGAGCTATTCTGTTTCATTAGTTCCACTAACTTATTTAACAACTACCAAAAAAAAAAGATTATAACACGCAGGACGGAACAGTTCTGATTTATTTCTCTCCAGATAATTGATTTGATTAGAACGAAACAATCCGGTGTTGGTATTTACTAAACTTTCCGTAGATTAATTTTTTGGTATGAGATTTGTTGGTGCATGTTCTGCTTTTTCCTATTATTTACTTCTTTTAGTACAGACGTATACTCCTAATAAGTTCATTACGGCTTCGTTTTATTACTAATTATCTACATAGTACGAATCGTTTAATCCTTATTTTGTACTGTTGGGTTTTCTTTAGTTGACTAATTTTTTTTTTAACAAAATTTGTGCTAAAACTTCAACAGCAGGCGATGAAATCAAAGAAGAAAATTATTTCAATATTTTGTTAACATTGTCTCTTAACCAAACAAAACAAATAGTACTTTAAACAAGTTGAAAGTAATTAAAAGCATGTTATATGTTTATCCGTGAATTATACAATACCCTCCAATTACATATACATATATAAACAAATATTGAGGTTATTCTTTTCTTTATTTCATCACTTATATTTATTTTTTATATTGAATTTTCTCTGCACACATTTTGTTTGATTTTTATTTTCTGTAAACAATTTTCTTTCTTATTGTGAAAAGAAAACTTGTTTATTTTAAGTATGTTTCTCAGCTTAATAATCATATATGTAATCTTAATAATTAGGATCAAGAGAAAATTGCTCAGCAGCAAAAGACGGCGCGCGAGGCAGAAAATGAACGACAGTGGAAGCAGTTGCAAGCCTTAAGACACCAGCAATCGCAACAGCAGTTGAATGTTATTCAGGATCACAGGTCACAAGTTACTGGCAGTAAGTAGCAATTGCTTGTGACGTAATCTGAATTTTGTAAACTAAAATTATTTTCTTGTCCAGCAATGGTCCGGGTGCAAAGGCAATTATCGGAAGGAAATCCACCTCAGTTTCTGCAAGAACAATTGCAGCAGGCACAAGCTTCTAATCTAGAAGCACCGCAGTTACCACACACCATTGATAACTCGCAGTTTTCACAGCAAGCACATCCGAACGTGCAGAGGACGCTGCAACAACAAGATCCGTACGCTCAACAGCCTTCCACGCCGAGACCTTCGATGGTCCCATTGACGAGATCCTCTTCATTGCAAGGATATCAGCAAAGACCAGATGGAATCGAAGTTTCGCACCAGCTACGGAATTTGTTGCAATTCAATAAATTAGACGAGCAAATTTTACCTGGAAAGGGTCAACAACGGGTGTGGCCTCCGAATGAAACTGGTGGTCAGGAGCAGCAAGAACAGCAACAACCACAGCAGCAGCAACAAGTACAACAGCATCCAATTGTTCCAGCAACTACTGGAGATGCTACATTCAGACATCCTCTTCCACCTGGCATAGTCAGGCAACGACCTGCATCTGCGGCTACAGCTACAGCAGTGGTCAGACAACCTATGGGTTTGAGAATGCTCGATCCTAGATTGCAGCAAAACATGGATCCAAGAACAAGATTATTTTTACAACAAAGAGGCGCTCTACCGACTAACATACAAGCTCAATTGCAGCAACAAACAAGATTATTTGTTCCGCAGCAGCAGCAACAACCATCACTGCAACAACAGCAGCAACAACAACAGCAGCAGTCTATAAGGCAGTCGTCTGCGGAAATCGAGCAAATCCTTCAAAGAGCAAATGTTCCATTTCAACAGAGGTCAACTGATATGCAGGGCGGACCAAGAATGCCTTTGGGAGCGCAACAGCAGCAACGTCCTTTAATGCAACAAGCTCTTCAGCAGCAACAGGCGCCAGTTACACCGACCGCTCAAGATACAGGTGAACAGGAAATCCCAGATAACGTTACTGCCGAACTAGAGAAATTGGAGCAAGAAGGTTCTATGGTCGAGTTGCAAGGTGTAGGAGATATTCTAGGCGGATTCGCAGATGACGAGGATGAACTGCTAGCGGAAATGGGATCTGATTTCAATATATTGGAGTATGCCGATCCCGAGTTAGATGCTTTAACCGGTGGAGAGAAAACAAACATTTTAGATAGTTTAGATCTTGTAGAGCCAGAACCCGAAAAGGATGACGACAAGGACAAAAAGTAATTATATCCTATTATTGTTAATTGACAATATTCATAGAATTTCCTATCTTCAGCTTGGTGGCCAAACAACAAATGGTGGTACACAATCCACAAGTCCAAGAGCAAAAGGTGTCGTTACCCCAGCAACAGCAACCCTTATCCCAACCGAATTTACATCCTCCACCTCTGGTTGTATCACAGACACAAGCAGTGCAACATCAGCAGTTGCAGCAGCAGCAATCTCAGTCAGTCCAAAACCATCAACAAGCTGTGCCGAGTCAAATGATTCCGCAACAGCAGGTACACCAACAAATGCTGCAACACGTAATATAATTACATTATATATACTTTATAAATGTTAATATCAATTTCATTTTTTTTTAAAAGGTTCAACAGGCTGCTGCAATGGGAAGACCCATGTTACCAGGCAAAAAACTTATGTCGACTGAAGGTATTATCGGAACGGTCACAGCAAATAACAATATTTCTTTAACATTCTCACCCAACTACCACCAGAAATTGTTGCAAAGTAACTCAGTGTAACTTATGCATTTGTAAATACAATTCTAATCCTAATTATTTGCAGTACCTCAAAATCAAAAAGTGACCCAGATGCGTTTAGGTAATATACCTCAGAATGTACCTAGGATGGCAGCACCTGGTATTTTACATCAGCAACGCCTTCCCGTTGTCGGACCTCCTCCGCCACCGCCACCATACTCGAGACCGCCGCCTCCTTATCCAGGCTCCACCAATCAAACGGTAAGTCACGCACACATCTTTCAGTGGATTGAGCATGTTTATGAATTAAATTATATGTTATGGTTTGGCCTCTTATTTAATTATTATTTCTTTGATTTAATTTATTTTCTTTGTTTCTCTTTTCAATCAAAGAGTCAATTCTATTATGTAATAATTAAATTAAATAATATGAAACTCGCATAAACTTGGATAGATCTCTATATAAAGTTAATCATAATGAACTAAATATGAATTTTCCATAACATAACATTGTTATTATATTAAATTTAGATTGATTTTTGAAGACTCGATTGATTAATTGGTTATTTTAAAATTGAAATTGAGAAAACAATTTAGTAGATTTGATTTGTTAACTTGCCACATCTGTGTTGTTATTGTTGTTATTTGGATTGTTTGATTATTTGAGTACTGATAAAAGAATATCAAGAGAATAAGAAATGATGGGCGAGCTAAAGTAAAATGATGGTGAGAGGCGAACATACGGTAGTATAATAACTAACAGTGGTTGAGGTGTCTGGTGTTGCTTGCATGTGTGTGGTAGATGGGACTGCAGCAGCGTCTGCCCTCACCTGGACTCATGCGTCCGCTCCCCCATGTGCATCGGAGACCAACCCCCTTGCTCTTGGAGGTGAGATTTATTTATTTCCCATTTTATTTTTACTTAATTATTCTATACATATTATTTATTAGTAAAGTGTAACTGACGAAGAGTGTCTTTTCCATTTTTTCTTCATTCTGCACTCTTACATGACATTATTTATTATTTATTTTTATACTTGGTTTTTGCTTTGCACTTACATTTATGGTAGCTGAAAGTTTGGGTTGTTAATTGGAGTTCGATTCGAAATCGATTGACCAACACGTTCCTTGTAATATGTGTTTTACTTTATTTTTCAAGGAACAGCCGTTACTGCTCGAAGAACTCTTGGAACAAGAGAAAAGGGAACAAGAAAAGCAAATGCAGACGCAGGTGTCAAGCAGCAGTTCAGATGTACCAACAAACGCGAGTACTTCTAGTATGCTCTCTGAACACGACTTCGAAAGGCTGCTTAAAACGGATTTGATTTCCAACGCAGGTCCTCTTTTGAGCCAAAGTCTTAATCAAGGTGTACCTGGTAATTAATGTTTCTTCATGTTTTTTTTTTCTTCATTATTATTGGAAAGCTCATCTTAAACGAATCAATTTTTCTTTAGCTCAAGGTATTTTACCACCTCAAAGGACGACCTTCGTGCAACAGCCGGCACCTTCTGGACCTCCTCCACAGATGGTTCAACAATGGCAGCAGCAGAGTCCCAGGCCACAGTCGGTGCCTACGCCTCAGCCCCAGCCGCAGGAGCCTAGAATCCCTCCGTTCAACGCGAAGTTACTTCCTGCGCCTCAACTACCGCCTGACCAAATTGTGACTGAACAGGATAAACAGATTCAAGTAGCTTACGAGCAATGGTTGAATCATCAAAACAACGTACTGACTGAACAATTAAAATATTACGAGACCGAAGTACAAAAATTAAGGAAAATCAGAAAAGTAAGCGAATATAAAATAATAAATATAAACTTGATTTTAAACAAATTTTGAATTTCAGTCGCTTAACAGTAAGCAGAGACAGCTCAGGAAGTCCGGCAATCAACTCGGGGAGGCCGATGCGATCGAATTGCAGAAAATACAGACTGAAAACAATATTTTACAGAAGCATCTTGAAACTAGTCGTAAACAGAGCCGTCAGCACGGGATGCTAATACAGGTAATTATTAAATCTTATTTGCTTCAAAAGTGTTGGACATGAATATATCTTAGTTTGTGGTAACATATTTTCTTATCGCGCAGTATGTTTCCTTTAAAATTCTTGATAATTATATGTCGGTGATTTAATTTATTTAATTCGAGTTATGTAAATGTTGTGTTAAGACTGAAATATATTATCCAGAGTCCAAAAGAAATATAATATATTTTATAAATTTTATCTATTTTGGTTTCAAGCACTTTTATTTTCGCATTAAGTCATAATAATTATATATCTAATCGTGTATTACTTCTACTGGTCTATATGAAGGATTATCGGAACAAACAACAAGCCAAGCAGGGCAATCAAATGCTTGGCCACCAATCTCCACTGGGGCCACCTGCATCTTCACCGATCCATCCTCCTCAATCTCCGATGATGTCACCATCTGCATCGCCTATGATGCAGCATAGTTCGCCGATGCACAGCCCGGCGCCATCCGTTTCTCATTCACCAGGTCCTGGATCCGTCTCCAGCGTTCTGCAAAGTCCAAATAATCCCATTAACCAAGTGATGTCACCCATGCAACCATCGCCGCGTATCGGAACACCTCATTCCCAAAATGAAGGTAGTCCTGGACCAGTGCAATCTCCTTCGATGCATTTACCACCGCCAATGCGGATGACTTCTCCTCAACATCGAAGGGTTGTAACTAGTCCGATCGGATATTCGGGAGATCTTAGGCCAGGTACACCGCAGGCACGGTTTGCGCGACCACCACTGGAGAGGACGCGGCTGCAATCGCCCAGTCCGAACTTCCAGCAAAAGCCAGGCACGCCATCGCCGTTGAACAGTCCACCACCTCAGCCAAATCTTCAAAGGCATTTGCAACACCAGCAGCCTTTCATTCAGCAAGTCGTAGATAGTAACGAGGGACTATCCAATTCCCAGAGGACTATGCAGTTGATCCATCAAAGACAATTTATTCTGAGACAACAACAGAACCAAGCGCAACAACAGGGAGCCGCTAATCAACCTCAACCCTTGACAGCTCAACAACACCAATTAATGGTGCATCAGCAGCAACAATTGGCGAAGCAACAACAGTTGGCTCATCTTCAGGCACAACAGAGGTTGCAACAGCAGCAAAACCAGCAACAAAATCATCCACCGAACTCACCAATGCCGCCACAGAGTCCGCTAATCAATCAGCAGCAACAGATGATGTCTCCTCATTCTATGCATAGCCAACCTCCATCTCCGATGGTCAATTTCACACCTACATCGCCAATGCCCCGAAGCCCTGCAATACATCAGTCGCATCAACCTCCGAGTAGTCCAATGATACATCAGCCACCATCACCTATGCCGAGAAGTCCCATGGTCGGTTCAAATCAATCGCCCATGCAGATCAGACGACCTCCGAGTTCGAGTAGCAGCCCTGCCATGCCTGATCGTCCGACGAGCGTTGAAAATCCAAGAACACTATACAACACATCAACGGAACTGCAAAACATTGTGCAAGACAACGATCAGACCGGTGGTGGAAATCCACACAATCCGAACAATCCTATTCCTTATCCTCCGGGATTCGGAAGGTTTGGCTACGTCAAGATGGGGTTGCGCGGTGGTTCTCCGATTTGGGGCTCGTATGGTCGCGGTGCTAAACGCATGCCCGAACATAAAGACGACAAATTGGCAAACACTGAACAGCAGCCCCAGCCGCAACCGAAAATTAAAAAGGAATCTCATCTGAGCAAGGTGTCCATACTGAAGAAAAAATCTCCAGCTAAAACGGCGATATCCATGTGTGTAAATCGGATCAGTTCCCTAGTTAGCTCGGATTATAACGAATTGGATGATAGTTCTTCGTCTCCATCTGGAACACCGTCTCCGATGGCCTCGACTAGTCGTCTAATTCAGAAAACCATAGGAAAGAAAATCCCGCAAGAAATGGAACCGAAAGAACAGGTATATATTATAACCGATTATCAATTAGTAAACTAATGAAAGTCAGTAAGAATATAAGTTACTTTAGTTAAACATAATATATATGTTTTCTAATTTATGTTTTTGATCATTACAGGTAATTGTTGTAGAATCTAATCAAGGTAAACAAATGCAAGTGGATGAAATTATGGATTACGACGATGATAATGATTCGGCAGTAGTCTCTACAGAGGTATCATTAAATTCAGTAGCGCAACAGCAAGACGGCGATGATATTACAGTGATACAGACTTTCACTCAAAGCGATTTGACGGACAGTCTATCCAGTCCATTAGAATCGGAGCAAATATCGAATGATTTTCTGCTATTTGATATTGCCGGAACCACACAGTACTCTGATAAAGATGAAGATGACGATGAGGTGCAATATGCGCAACATATAACAAAGCACATAGTAGACGTGGCGATTCATAGCCCAACAACCAGCGAGGAAGAGCTAATTATGCAAGGCAAAACTAAGAAAGTGACGAGCGATGGATTGACTCTTAATATTGTACAAGGCTTATCTGCGGATACTTTGTTGGCTATGGAATCTCCGGAACCAGACGACTTGAGTGCCGATACCACCGAAGAGGAGGAGCATTATGAAAGTCGTTCCCTGGTCTTACTCGATCAGAAGATGAGTGACGAGAAAATCTCTACGAAGGAGGATTTCGAAGAGCTTATTGATGAAGACTCGCGCAAGATCATCAGCGAAATCCATAAGTATGCAGCTCCGCATGTCGTCAGCACCTTTCCGCCGAAGACAACGGCAAATCTGATTCAGACTGTTGCAAACCTGAAAACGACTACCGCTCCTAAGATCTCATTAATTACACCTTTGATACCTAAATATATACCAGGGACTACTGGTAAAAAGGACATACTAATAACTCACAGCAATAGCGGTGCAATTATACTGCCTCTTAAAACTACTGGTCGCAACAATATTATCAGCGTTCCAAAACTGGTTACTTCAGTGTCTCCGGCTATCACTATAGTGAGTGCAAGCACTTCGCAGATGACTTCAATGCTACCCTCTACTTTTACTGTGCCTGTAATCAGTGCAAGAGCAATTAGCAAACTACCTAACGTGAAAGTGATTGATAAACCATCGACTTCGCTGTCGTTGACCGCCCACCAAGACACGTGTCTTCCAAAGAAAATATTTGAAGATGATTCTGTTTCTCCAGATAGCTCTAACAATGAGGACGATAAAAAGATTGAATCACCTATTGAACTGAAGAAACTGATTAAAGGCGATTGCAAAGATGATTCAAAAGAATCGGTGGATGATATCACAAAAAGTAATTCTTCACTTCTTCCGATGCACAATCCTCCTGAACTCAAAATGACAGCTCAAATAATTCAAGAAAACCAAGGATTGCAAATCGCCAGAACTGTCGAAATGCCGTTCATCACAACTCAATCAATCGATACCATGGATGGCCATTCTGGCGATGACACTAAGTCTGTGGTAATATCTATTCCATCACCAACTCCTTCTCAGGAACAAATGTTGGATAATATTGCTTTACAGGCATTAGAAAATCGCAGGAGAGACGGTAATAGTATCTCCAGGGAATTTGAGTCGTTTGACGATGTACTGGACATGATTGAAAATATTCGAGACGAATCTCCATCGCCAATTGCAGCCGTATTGGAGAATAATAAACCTGAAGAGGTTAAGGAAGAGTTTGAACCAATTTTAAAACCAGAACCGAAACCTGTGACAACGGCAACGATAATATGTACAACAGTAAACACGACGACCACGACAGCAACTCTAGCACCTCCCAATCGTTTAGCGGTCACGCCCCAATTATCACCGTTATCACAACCCAACGAGTTAACGACGAACATTGCAAATGTTAGTCAACAACTAAGGATTCTACTGTCGGAAACGAATTGCGTCCAAACAACAACTGGAACCACGAACTCTAATAACGACACCATCGTTAAAAGCATCACCAAAGAAAAAGTTATGCCTGCTATTTTAGCAACTTCTACTCCAAAGACGTCTACAGAGATAAACAACAGCATAATTATTAAAAAAGCTGTTGTTAATTCACCGAAACTAGTGCAGTCACCGATCACTCAAAGCACGACATCCACCACTGCCATCACGACTATGCAAAGTTTATTACCAATAAAGACTACAGCTGGTATACAATTAATGCCGGATCATCCGAAACTTCCACCGGTGACGACCGTTGCTGCTCCAACCCAAGCGACTACCACTCAGATGAACAGATTCCAAGTAAAAATTACGAATACTATGGCTTCTTCGCAGGTGACATCTACTACAACAACACATCATCAAGTTCAGAGAAAACCTTCGCTCAGTTTGAACGCTATGTTGCAATCGCATCCGGCAGCGACGACCCCGCAAACATCGCCTGGCACTATAACTACTGCCAGCATTTTGGGATCAGCCATTTCCATCACAAAACCGTCTCTTACATCGTTGGCTCATGCTCACCCTAACGTGATGTCACCATTAACGAGTCAAACGGGGTATAAGATGTCTTCTTTGACACATCAGTTGGGCAAGTTTACAAGAGGAAATCCAACGAATCTGTTACATACACACCTAACTAAATCTCCGATGACGCAAAGAACACCACCAACTAAAATAACTGAAGAAGATAAGAAAGAAATAGAAGTTAAAACGGAATCGCAAGAGACAATGATGTCTACATCTGCGGAGAATGCTATAACAACATCTTCTGCTATCAAGCAGGAACCACCCAAGTACACAATGGCACAACCTTCGAATAGGATGGAGGAGTCTCAAAACGTTCTCTTAAAGCAATTGTTACAGAATACGGCTTGTGCGACTTCGCAATCATCGAGTAGTAGTAACGTTGCAACACCTACGCAAACGGCGCCCAGCCTACCAATAGTACCTAATCTTGAGGCTCAGTTAGCCACACCAGTACCTCCGACACCAACGTCTTTGCTTCCACCAATTCTTCAAAACGACTCCATAATTACTTCAAGTACTCAGACCACCAAAATTGTTCAACGACAACCCTTGATGAGCCGTGAAACTAGTTTTGTTTCTAAACCCATCCAACACTCCAGTATCATTAATCAACAACAACTGCGGCAGCAGATGCAACAAGAACAGCATCAACTGCAACAACAACAACAGCAGCAGCAACAACAACAGCAGTTGCAGCATCAACAACAACAGCAGCATCAACAACAACAGCAGCATCAACAACAACAGCAGCATCAACAACAGCAGTTGCAGCATCAACAACAACAGCAATTGCATATAGATGTTAAGAAAGGTTTACCTCCAAGTCGTACACCAAGTCGCGACGATTTGCTCTCTCCAGGGACACCTCGATCTTCCTGCAGTCAAGATTCTAGCTTGCAGACGCCTCCCTTGATTATAAAGAAAGAACATATGCCGCAGCAAAGTCCGGTATTAACGGCGCAAGAGGTGAAAAAGGAATTTGTTGATGAATCTTCTCAGCACTCGGAAATATCAGATCACAGTAAATCCGAAACGCAAATGAAAGAAGAAATGGACTTTATGGAGCACAACGATAAGATGATGGAAAAGGAAGAAATGAAGAAGTTGAAGCGACGCGCTTACCAAAAGAGCAGAAGACAAAATCAAAATGTTAACAAGGAAGTGCCTGGGCAACCGAAGAAAAGATCTCGTAAGAGTTCTAAGCTAGACGAGGATTATGATTCCTATATTGAAAGCGTATTGGGACAGCTGCGAACTTTGCCCTCGATGGTTGTTTCCGAACCGATTTTAAACAAGAATTTCGCAGTGGTTCCTATTTTTGGGTCCGGGGATACTACAAAATTGGGAGTAAGAGAATACGATTCTCGTTGCGGAGATCTAGTTGGTACCTACGGAAATGCCGTGGTTCCAGGTTTTGCAGACTTTTATAGTTCGAAGCCATACGGTGATGAGGAACCGTTACCTGAAAAACCTCCAGCATCCACACAACGTGGATTTTACGATCAAGAATTTCCGCTTATCCGTTTTGATACTGACGAGGATAAGAAGTACGATCTATTCTGTAGGGAGGACTCTCCAGATTCGATCTTGAGTAGTTCCTCATTGGAGTGCGACATGTTCGAACCTCCAGTGAAATTCCCTGGATTGAAACTTATTGACGAAGACGAGGACGACGAAGAGATTTGCGCCAACATGAGACTGTCACCGGTTGTTCCTCTTATTGCTCCTATTCCGATCAGGCTGCAGCCGACAGGTCCTTACCTAAAGGATTACGCTGATATGATGATGGTAAGTCTCTTAAATAGTATGTACAATTATTTGTCATATTAATTGTCTTTTTGTTTAGGATAAGGAGAATATCTGCAAAGAGCAAGTCAATCAGAAGCCAAAATTCACATCAGCTCCTGGAACACCACTTAAGGACTCAGGCAATGTTACTGTGACTTTGACTCTGACATCTTCGGCGGCTGAAGATATAATGGGAGTTCTGAGAGATTTAGCCAACATATTACATATACCAGCGCCCACCAGCTACCAGATTGTCGAAAGAACTAGCACTCCACCTAGCCAGAAGCTGGGACTATACAGAACC
This sequence comes from Nicrophorus vespilloides, assembly GCF_001412225.1. Classification (NCBI taxonomy): domain Eukaryota; kingdom Metazoa; phylum Arthropoda; class Insecta; order Coleoptera; family Silphidae; genus Nicrophorus; species Nicrophorus vespilloides. The sequence continues at coordinate 115,855 of NW_017097187.1, forward strand.
AAAGGCAAGGATGGAAAGGAAGGTGGTACGTATTTATTTTAATTACTTATATTTTTTATACTTCAATAAGTACTAAGATTTATTTTGGAGAGTAAATAATTATTATATTTTTCGTAATTTTAGCACCTATCGACATCCAAAGTATTTTGAACGGCGCCGCGAAATTCTGCCGACATTGCGATGTAGTGATATTAAACAACATGATTAGGAAAAAGGTATCAGAGCTGCCCTTCCTATCCAAGGATTTGGAGTTGCTCAACGATGGCGACGAATTATTTTTCTGCAGTTCAGCGTGCTACATGCAATTTGCGCTGATGCATAGAAGCCCTTCCATATCGCAGGACAAGGCGGCAGAAATTATAGATCACCTGTGCCAAAAGGACAAGATGGATGACATCCAGAAAGCAGCGATTGAGAGACCTACTTCGTTAGTTGAGGAAGTCAGACGAATAGAAATGGAAAAGATGGACGTCGATTACGACCTGAAGAGTTGCATCAAAAGCGAGAAAATGCAGGTGGATGAGGTGAAACAAGAAACGTCCACGAAGTGGCGAAACATCAAGTATAAGGCGTATGCTCAGGGCTGTCTGCAACCTCCTAACAAATACAAGAAATTAAGCGATAAAGAGATCATGGAGTTGATGTACAGGCTACGAGTAACGGTATTGCCATCGAAGATTCCGGATGATACGAGGAAATGCATGTTCTGTCATAACATAAGTGATAGTGTTGCGGATGGACCTGCAAGACTTTTGAACATCGATGTAGATAAGTGGGTGCATTTGAACTGCGCCCTATGGTCAGATGGAGTTTACGAGACGGTGAACGGTGCTCTGATGAATCTGTCTAACGCCATCCAGCAAAGTTTGGTGTCCACTTGTGCCCTATGCAACAAATCTGGAGCTACGATTCGTTGCTTCAAGACGCGCTGCTCTAATATCTATCATTTACCGTGCGCCGTCAAGGATAAATGCGTTTTCTACAAGAATAAGACCACTTTTTGCAGTAGCCACATACAGAAAGGAGAGAAGGATAATGAGCTTACAACGTTATCAGTGAGCAGAAGGGTTTACGTGGATCGAGATGAGAACAGACAGGTGGCTGCTGTCATGCATCACTCGGATCAGAATAATCTTCTTAGGGTGGGATCGCTCATATTCTTGAACGTGGGGCAACTTCTGCCACATCAGTTGACCAATTTCCATACTTCCAATTATATCTACCCCATCGGCTACAAGATCATCCGTTTCTATTGGAGCATGAGGCGGCTAAACAAGAGGTGCCGGTACGTTTGTTCCATCCACGAGGTGGGCGGACGGCCCGAGTTTCGGATAGTCGTCCAGGAGTCGGAGGAGGACGATTTGGAGCTGCGCGACGTCAGCTGCAAGCTGGTCTGGATGAAAGTCCTTGAACCTTTAGCCACCATGCGCCGGGAAAATCAATGCGTGCAAATTTTCCCGCAGTTCGTTTCTGGCGAGGATCTGTTCGGTCTGACGGAGCCGGCGGTGGTGCGAGTGCTGGAGAGTTTGCCGGGAATCGAAACATTGGCAGACTACAAGTTCAAGTACGGACGGAATCCGTTGCTGGAACTGCCTCTGGCCATCAACCCGAGCGGGGCTGCCAGGACGGAACCCAAACTGAAGAACCAGCTACACTGGAAGCGGCCGCACACCCAGCGGACCGGCAGCTCCGCCCGTCCCGTGTTTGCGCCCGCCAACAATGCAGCACCATCGGGCGAAGCTGCATGTCCCTACAGCAAACAGTTCGTACACTCCAAGAGCTCGCAGTATAAGAAGATGAAGCAGGAATGGAGGAACAATGTTTTCCTAGCGAGGTGAGGTTCTTTAAAGTTACCAATATATGTGTGTGTGTGTGAATGTGTTATTCATTGATACCATTATTTGTGGCGCAGATCTAAAATCCAGGGTTTGGGATTATGCGCGGCTAGGGATTTGGAGAAGCATACCATGGTCATCGAGTATATCGGAGAGATTATCAGGACTGAATTGGCCGAAACCAGGGAGAAGAAATACGAAGCAAAGGTAAACAAATACATGATTATCCTATAAAATCAGTTACACCTTAATTATCGATCGTTCTACTTTCATAACTATTGAGCCCAATTTTGATAACATCCTATTATTAAACGAAGTTCACTATATTATATCCCGTTATAAAGTATTACAGACATATAGAAGATTACATCTCATTTCATCAAGAATTTCAATATAGTAGATGCAATCTAGTAGAATGTAGTAGATCAATATTGAATGGATGAATTGCAATTCCTGACTCCTGTCCCTAAAATCCTGATATTACTTGGAGGTGGTAGTTATTGGTACTTTAGTTTAGTTATGAATTTAATTTTGGTGTCTTTTTGTTTAGAATCGGGGAATTTACATGTTTCGATTAGATGAGGAACGTGTGGTCGACGCAACTTTGTGTGGAGGCCTTGCCAGGTATATCAATCATTCCTGCAATCCGAATTGCGTGGCCGAAATCGTCGAAGTCGACAGAGATTTGAGAATCATAATTTTCGCAAAGAGACGTATTCAAAGAGGCGAAGAGGTGAGAAAGAATCGTTTCTACTTATGCCATTAATGAGAATGAGTGTGTGTGTATACATAGAATTGCATTGCTTAAATATTGTGTATTTTTCAGTTATCGTACGATTACAAATTTGATATTGAGGATGACCAGCACAAGATATCGTGCATGTGCGGAGCTCCCAACTGCAAGAAGTGGATGAATTAAGGATTATAAAAGATGATGATGATTCGACGCAAAATGTACAGCAACGCGAAGAACAATTATTTTCATGTGAAATGAGACTGTTCATAGTGCCATTTATTACTTTATTAGTACGACGGAGAAGCCCGAAGAAGAGGAGACAGAAGACCGAGAAGATAGAACTTTCAAAATTATAATAATAATGAAACATTCCAATTTATTGATAATTTTATACTGGATGAAAATATAATAGATTTATATTATTATATACATATAAATATTTTAGTGTTCCCCATGGGAGGAGACGGAAATGTAATATGTAGATGGAATGAAGAAATAACAAGAGGGTGTTTGATGATGATGAGGAGGAGGAGGATATGCGGGAACCGTGGCTTAGGGTAGGGACCAAAAATTTAAACAAAGAAAAATGATAATATTTAAGTTAATAAGAGTAAAAGGAAAAAACAAAACGCAAGAAAAAAGACGAGCGATGTTAAACGAAAAAAAAACAAACAAACAAAAAAAGAGGAGAAAGAGAACGTAATTATTATATATATATTGTAAATAGCTTTTGTGTTTAGTTAATTTATTTTTCTTTTCTTCTTTTTGTTTTTGTTTTTTTTTTAATCTTGAATCATTTTTGTTTCTCTCTTAATTTCTATATACAGACAAATATCATATATATTATAATTATTATATTTTAAGCTTTATTAGAATGAATTATTATTATTTTTTACATATTTTTCTGTTTTTGTTTAGAGTAATTTCCAATGTGTAGATATTATATATACAATATATATATTTAAATATATATTATATATTATTATTATTATTATGAAAGAAGATGACTATAATGTTTCAAACACCAATGTTAGTTCATTCTAACATAGCCTTTTTCATAGCCTTATCACAATTATGTAAAACTTTCCTATATGATGATTGTAGTAGTTAATTTTATTTGTAATATAAAGAAGAAAGGATGTGTAGAGTGCGGAAAGTGGATACAAAACAAAAAAAGAATATAATAATATGAAGAGCGTTTATTAATTGCTGTGCAATATTGATTAATTAATTGATTACTGTGAGTACGCGAAGGAGCGGAAGTAATTGATTAAAGGAACACGAGGAATAAAGTAATGGAAAAAAGAAGTATATTTATATCATATAGGGTCGAATTATTAATATTATTCACTTGATTCTTAATTTACAAACATTCTTATTATGTTTTCGTTCTCAAGAAAGTGTACATTTTGAGCAACAATTTTCCCTATATAAATAAATATTTTTTTTTTAAGTATTAGTAACTTAGTTTTACACACACACACACACACATTTATATATAAATTTAGAGACATAATTATTTTCCTTTGAATATTTCTTTTTTCTTTCTTTTTAATGGAGACAAAGTCTCCAGTTGTTGTTACATTTTATTATTACTGTATACATTTATTAAATCATTTCATTTCCTTTTTCTTGTATAGAATTAGTTTTTAGTGCCATTTCTACTATTTCGCAGAGATATCCATATTTTATTAATTTCTTTATTACCATCTTTAACCATTATTATCGATAACAAAAAAAAAATCAAGAAGAAATAAAAATAAATTGTGTATTTTAATAATTAATCCATGCAGATTCATCTCAAACATTTTACAGAGAACTTTACTTTTCCGTTCATTATTGCTATTATTTTTGTTTTTGTTGTTGTATTGAAACTTTAAGAAGCGGCGCCCGTTTAGTGATATTCATTAGACAATAATTAATGGGCCTCGCGAACTGCCACCAAAAAACTATTATTTTAATTTCTTTCGTTCACCATCATTCATATTTCACTGGTTAAACTGTGCAACACGCCCGATTATTAATATTTAATCTAATAATTAATATTTAGTGAAGCGACAATCACACTGTTGTTATTGAACACGAGTTGTTGTATATTAGCGCACATACCTGAACGAATGAATGGAACTGTTTTTAAATGTACAAAATATAAAAATAAGAGGAAATACATAATATGTGTTATTATCATCTTAATATCAAAAATACGTTTTTACGTAGCTCTGAATTGAGTAGATATAAATCGTATCTGATCGTCAAGAAGCTAAAAGACATAATGGTTCTCATTTTGTCGTTTAAATGAATTTGGAGAAGGCATAGGTCTCAATGTTTAACATTCTTAAATCAATCTAAAACATAATTAATTACTATTCGAATGGGCTGAAAAAAAATGAGTAATGATTTTGAAAATTTTGTTAAAAAAGGACTACGATGGAAAAAAACGATTTTCCTTAATATCTCGAAGCTTCCTTCATTTCATTGAATAATGAGGCATCTCGTTATGTAACAAACGTTGCGATCCGACAGTTTTCCATGTTTTTATTAATGAATTTAAGAAAGAAAAATTAACGCTTTTATATAACATACAAATGAAATGCAAATACTTAGTTTTGATAACTTATAGATGTACCAAGCAAATCACAATGCCGAAAGATAGCTCATTTGAAAAGTTGTAGTTTTGTCTATAATTTCCGTATTTGATAGTTTAATTAGCACGAGTGGTGATCGATTAATTTAAATAACGTGAAGCTATATCAAGAATTAAATAATATATATAAATAAAAGATTATTCTCATATATATTTGAAATTGATAGTTCTAAAGAATGATTAATTCGCTTTCGTTTGCTATAAAATACATAAATTTTGGTCAATTAATAAGAAAGTTATTAAGGTTTAATGTGTCCGCGGTTTTTGCAAGTCGAAACGCATGACGCCCCCTCATTGCGCTCGAAAACGACCGAAAATTTCGATTTATACCAGGAGACAATGAGTAGCGAAGAGGTAACTGTACTCTTACAAACGGACGATTCTGATTGGTTATCGAGCGTTTGTTCTGACAAATTTGTAATTCCATAAAATTCCCGCAGATGACTCTGGTTGACTTAATTAAAATGCATATTTCTGTATTTAACTAATTTAACAAGGTAGCTATAAACCTGCGTTTATGATTATTTTAATCTCTGTATATTCAAGATCAACATCCTTGTCGAAAAATCTTCTGGGAGTTGTTGTATACGGAACTACAGGCCATTTTTGAAGACGTTATTTTACCATATGTCATTAGTAAAATGCGAAAGTTTGTTAATTAATTATAAAGACGCCGTTGCAGCTAAAAACTTATAATTAAGCTCGTTTTAATATTTGTATATTCAAGATCAACATCCATGTCTAAAAATCTTCTGGGAGTTGTTGTATACGAAACTACAGGCCATTTTCGAATACGTTATTTTACCATATGTCATTAGTAAAATGCGAAAGTTTGTTACTTAATTATGAAGACGCCGTTGCAGCTACAAACCTATATTTAAGCTCATTTTCATCTGTGTATATTAAAGATTAACATCCATACTAAAAATTCTTCTGGGAGTTACTGTATACGAAAATACAAGCAATTTTTGAAAACGTTATTTTACCATATATCATTAGTAAAATGCGAAAGTTTGTTAATTAATTATGAAGACGCCGTTGAAGCTACAAAGTTATATTTAAGCTCATTCTAATCTGTGTATAGATTAACATCCATGTCCAAAAATCTTCTGGGAGTTGTTTTATACGAAAATACAAGCCATTTTCCAAGACGTTATTTTTCTATTTGTTCAAAAAAAGTTATATGCATGATTGGTTGCCTGCACTTTAGGCGTAGAATGAATATTTCGTTTTTGTAGTAGCTATTGCCATCTGTTAGCAAAAGAGCAAAGGTTGTAGTTCGGCCATTTCGGCGCTGCACAAAATCCAATTCCTTCAAATCGAAGTAGTTTACATAAAACAAAATATTGAAAGTAGTGATTTAATTAATCTTATATTTTACTTCAGTCTACTAAGTTAAATGTTAATTATTTTTTCAGTTATATGCAATTTAATTAAGTCAAGCAGACTTATCTGCCGGAATTTTCTTAAACTACAATTTAGAAAAAAATTGAATATCCAGTAAGTTTGTAATTTAATTCTGAAAAGGCCATTGCAGCTACAAACTTATAATTAAGCTGGTTTTAATATCTGTATATTCAAGATCAACATCCATGTCTAAAAATCTTCTGGGAGTTACTGTATACAAAAATACAAGCCATTTTCGAAGTCGTTATTTTACCATATGTCATTAGTAAAATGCGAAAGTTTGTTAATTGATTATGAAGACGCCGTTGCAGCTACAAACCTATATTTAAGCTCATTCTAATCTGTGTATATTAAAGATTAACATCCATGTCCAAAAATCTTCTGGGAGTTGTTTTATACGAAAATACAAGCCATTTTCCAAGACGTTATTTTTCTATTTGTTCACAAAAAGTTATATACATGATTGGTTGCCTGCACTTTAGGCGTAGAATGAATTTTTCCGTTTTGTTGTAGCTATTGCCATCTGTTAGCAAAAGAGCAAAGGTTATAGTTCGGCCATTTTGGCGCTGCACAAAATCCAATTCCTTCAAATCGTATTAGTTTACATAAACCAAAGTATTAAAATAGTGATTTAATGAATCTTATTTTATTACTTCAGTCTATTAAGTTAAATGCAAATTATTTTTCCAGTTATATGCATTTTAATTATGTCAAGCAGAAACATCTGCCTGAATTTTCATGAACTGCAATTTAAAATTTTCGGTATTTTCAGATTCATGGGCATTGGAAATGAGTCTTCCTGAAAAAATAAATACTTTTACTACCTTTCTGGGGTTGCAATGAAAATCAGTTGTATAATGTTTTTACGTAACCGAGAAACAATGATTTTCGATGTCTTTAGTTTTTTTGTGAATCCCACTAGATAATTGCAAATTTAATAAATTTAATAATGTTTATTTTTGTTTGTTTTGGGCCAGCTTAATTTTTTCCAATATCTTTGGATCAACGTTGATCTTCGCATTCATTGTATATGTTTTTGATTCTTTAGCATCAGTTCTATCGTTCTTGTATGGATCCACCACAACTTCAGTTCTGAAGATCGTCGCTCCTACATATTCCTTGGATGACCTTGGATACTTGTTAACTTGTTGTGGACTTTGTATGTTCTTTGTGTTCACTGGTTTCTGCAGTATGAGCATAGTTCTGTGAAGGAAACCTGAAGGATTCGCATGGTAAACTGTGCGATCGAACATGGGCTGCACTTCTCGGAAGTTGCGATGAAGAGGTTCGTAGTTAGCATCCAAAAGAGAACGGAAAACTTCCATCTGAAAATGTTACAGTTCTTATAAATTACATATGTTCTCATACAATACTGTGTAATACTTGATCTATGGAAATTCCTATCGGTTCACGTGAGATCAACCAAAGAATCAGGTGAATGCACGAAGCCGTATTTACTGAACCCAAGTACATAAAGTAATCGTCTAGAAATGGCTTTAAATACGTGGTCAGAGGAAAAGATTGCAGTCGGTAGGAAGTATGAGGTTCGCGAATGCTTTCAATTGCATCCGTTAAAATGTCTATGGCTGGATTTGGTTCATCTTGAAGCTGGAAAATTCATTCGAACATTATAAGAGATTAAAGGATTTTAGTAAATGGTATACGTTGAAAAGAAATGCTATGACGCACATCCCATCTTTCTTTTTTAAAGCGCTCTCTTGAGTGAGATAGCAGCTTTTGAAGAAGACGGCGTGCATCTCTAGAGGCTGCTGACATCCACTGATCGTATGTTCGCTCCCTTCCATGTTATTGGCGCCCCAATGGAAATGCAATTGCGAGAACACGTAATTGCCCAAGAACGGTCCTCCCGAAAGATACGGTCGTTCCTGTAACCATTTGGCGCTCAGGATAACTGAAAACACGTAAAAACGATTTCGATAAAACCGATGAAAACGTGGGGCATTTACTTGTGTGTCCTGTGTTTGTCAGTTTCACTTTCTTCGGTGGCAACTCCAGATGATGCCAGGTCAACGGGGGTAGTTCCAGCTTCACCGTGTTAGGAATGTGGATGTCTATTGGTGATTCGTAAACGGTGCAGTTGTGCACCAGATCCAAGACCTTTTGTACACCCTCGTGAATCGGAAGATCTTCGATCTCGGTGGTGCTCGTGTTACCAATAGAATACTCATCGTCAATTGCTATTTCTGAAGCCATTATTCTCAAGTATACGAGGAATTTAGAGTCGCACTACAATGCGATCTGACAACGACAGTCAGATAAAACAGTTCATTTTTACTGGATCTTGTCTTTTCAATTCCAACGTAATAGTCAATATATACTACGATCATCTGAAATTATATACACTTCAATATAGAATCATCATTATATAGGATATATTTATTAAGTAAATTAAGATTTTACATTCTAAAACAAAATTTGAATTTAATTTAAAATACCAATATTTAAAAATTTGAAAATACCATTATTTTTAGAAAATGCTATTTCCTAAAGAGTTTGTTTTGTATTTAGTTGAGTTGTATTTAGTTTACTTTATATATTGTACTTCGTTGTTACGCAACTATTGAAAATATTATATAATTTGTCATAAGTGCCTAATTAATAGTTTGAATTATGTCTGTAACTGATTTTCCTCATCATCTGTGTCCAAAGCACTATAAATGCAAATGCCATAAGCATGTGGTGGAAGAGGACAGTCGGCTGGTGAATTGGAGAAAATGGATGAAGATGCGTAAGGAGATGTACGAGAAGATCGCGATGGCGACAAAGAGGAGAAAGTGCGAGGTTTTAATGAATGCCCACGAGAAGATAAGGGAATTCAAAGAGGACCAGATGGTTGTGCAGTATCTGAACATACCGAACCCGCAAGACCGATATCGAGGAAACCCGGCCTTCTGGAAGTGTCCAACAGCTCTGCATCAGATGGACCTATGCCAGACCTACTTCACGACGATGACCAAAGAGGAAAAGTATTTGATACCAGACATTGAGTATGTGAAAGTGCCCGAGGTCGTTGGAGTGGAGAAACACGTGGAGAGCAATAGAAGAGCGAACTGGGGGAATGCCCATTACTTGTGGTACAGACTGCACGACGAGAATGTCCCTCTTATACAACCTCATAAGCCGGACATTGCAAACATGATGATTGTCGGTAATCGTCTGATGGAAATTCCAATTCCAAAACCTATTTACAGACCCACCCAGAGCATTATAAGCAGCGACGAAGATGAACCGATCCAACCCAAATGCTTCTTCAAAATCGACGACATCAAACTGTACTCTAACAGTGAAGGGGTGATCTCGAAAACCTTGTATCTCGAAGGAGCAAGCTGCACCCAACTGGAAACAATCTACATGCAATTAGAGAACTGCAGTAATTTGGCATTACGTTTTTACTTTAAGGAAGTCGTAATTGAAAAACTGATGAAAGACTTAATCAAACCGAAGGGGGATCAGAAACGCGCCTTCTACAATGATCAGAACATAAAGATTCTTCTACCCGGGGAAAAGTACCATTATCCGATTTGGTTTAAATCCAAGATCTGCGCGCAGTATTCTCAAACTTACGAGATGATTTTAAATCCTGATCTTTGGCACAACAAGTTGAAGGTATTGGTGCAAGTCGACGCGAATTCACAGAAAAATATGGAAGATGAATTTCATCGCATCACGGCTCGTCTGGAGAATCAAATTCGCTCCAGGTTGATCAAAGAAGTACTTCAGGATATAACCAAGAAGATACCGCTTAAACCTGCTGAAATCATGGTGTACACTTACGATAAGGCGACTGTCTTCGAGGCGGTTAACTCCATTTACGACCCGATGCACTTTCGTCCCAAGTATTTGTATGATAAGAAAGTGGTTGATGAGCTGGAGGCGTTTTACGAAGATGTTCGATTGGAGCAGCATCCCGAGTGCTGGGATTATAAGTTGGATACATTGAGGGCTGTAACTCACGATAGGGAGGTTTTCGACAAGGAACAGCAGTATGAGAAAGAACTGGAGGATATTTTAGACAAGATCGAGGTTTGTAAAACGAAGCACAAAGAAATCGACGATAAAGTTGAGTGTTTCTGGACGAGAGATGTCAAAGGTAAAGGTAAAAAAGGTAAGACGGGTGGTGCAAAATCGCCAAAATCCAAAGGTAAAAAGTCTAAAGATAGTTCCAAGAAAAGTAAAGAAGGTAAAGATGGAAAAAAAGGAAAAAAGAAGGGTAAAGTCGATTTGATCGTCGAGCCTGTAAGGGAACCATTGCCTAAGACACTAGGCGATCATTTGGAGGATATCATTGAGAAATTGGAATCTCCGAAATCATGGAAGAACGAACGTTTCGATAGGATGAACGTCGCTTACACTATTCTCTGCACTTATATCGACCGGATTTGCGAAGAGGTTGTGATACTCGAGGATTCGATTGACGTGCAAAGATTGTTACCAAAAAGTCGCGATCGGTATTATCTGGAGCGAATGAGGGTTTTCGATGAGATAGCCAATGAAGTAGTTGTTGAGAATCGCGTGTTTTCTGAGCCGTATACAAAAAAGATAGACAAAGAAGCTCCCGAATGGACCAAAGAGATTCCCTTGGATGAGTACACCAAACGTTACAACGCGTACCACGGTATCGTTGCCAGCAAAAAAGGATCCACCAAGGGAAAAGGCAAAGGCAAGGATAAAAAGGCTAAGAAAGGGAAAGAGAAGAAGAAAAGTAAATCGTTAAGCGAGAAGACTAAAACAACGGCTTCTCGAGTTTCGATGTTAACCGATTTGGAGGAAATCCTCGAGGAGACTGAACCAGACGAGGAGATCTTCATACCGGAAAATTTGCAGAAAGAGTACAACGACAGCATGTACATGATTTTCTACACGAATCTGGGTAAAGCGATAGACGATATGATCGTATCTTTTGATCTTCTACCGAATCCAGAGATTCCACATAACATATTGCAGAGGATCCACAACAGCCAGTACGATCCGCTGAGAAACGATTCGATGATTGATATGCGAGTTTTCGACTTGAAGAAGGTCATTTCGCAAACCCTGAAGTCGGGTAAAGTTGAGAGGATCAGGAGCGTTCTTAAGTTAGTGCCCAAGGAGAAACCGGATCTCAAGGAGAGCGATTCAAGTTTGTGGTCGGTTCTGAAGGCTTACTACCCGAAACGTGATGTGCTTAAACCGAAAACCGAGGGTGCTATGTACGCAGTACCTACTCAACCGTTCCCGCCGGATACTCAAGAGATGTCCACAACGATGACGCCCGAAGAGGTGATTTTGGATAGGAACTTGCAGACGAGCATCGATGGAGACACTACAGTTGAATTCATCGATGATCTCGAAGAAGAAATGGTCTGTATTTGCGACAGCCCACGCGACGACGACGAAGAAATCACGCATCTGCCTTACTACGATTCCACCATTGGTTTCGACAAGGTATCAACAAATAGCAGCGACGAGACAGGTTCATGCAAGAATCAACAATAATTGATTTTATTTTTGTATATTGTCTACATGCTCGTCTATAACCTTCCACCAATATTTATAAAAATATTTATATAATTTATATATATATATATATACTAACATTTTCTACTTCACATAAATATATCATAACACTTTCGTATTTAAAAAGAATACAAATTGCAGTACGCTTGTCTCTCTACAAACAACGATTAATTCTTATAAAGAAATAATGAAGTTAGTTCCAAAGAATAAAATTAGAGAAAAAAAAATAATAATATAAATAGTATGGTAAGGATAGGTCGGTTATTCGCTCTTCTTGTGTGAACGTGCGTAAATCAGATCCAACTTCTTGTCGGGGTGTGCTGCTTGGAGTGGCCTCACGTTATTCACGATGTTATGCTGTTCGCACGGCGTGGACTTCATCTCCCTAAAGTTATCCACCTGTAACATAAACAACGTTATGAATTTACATAAATGCAATTATTCTTCTATATATGAATTTAAAGGAATTATTAGCTTGATTCATATAATTTCCATTTTGTTTTTCACAAAATATCAATCGTTGGAGTTTTCTCCGTTGTGCCACCTTCTGTATTTCTCTTACCTGTTGTCGTGAGATATGTATGGGAGTCGGATAGAGGATCCAAGTGACGCTCTCGTTATAGGGTTCAGTGGTCAAGGAGCCTTGATAGGTGTAGTAGCCCTTGCACTGAGCTTCCTCCTTAATCCAAGTCAAGCAGTCGGCGCGAACCGACGTCGTAGAGTCGATCTTCACGATGTTCTTCACGGCCTCGCTCAGCTTGTTGAAGCATTCGTTTTCGAAGTCATCGGTAGCGGTCAAGAAGAAAGCCACCACCGCAAGTCCATCGTGCTTGGACACTGCCTCCCCAAAAGTCCCGTACTTCTGATTGTAATGCACCGCATGAGCTTCCATTGAAAAACTAAAACAATAAAAATTAATCTATTATTAAATACTATAATAACACATAGTATAATAGCTACTTTTCCTACACCTTATTATTTTGATCATTTATAGTCACAAGATGTTATTGTGAAGAATTTGTTTTTTTATGAACATTTTGGATCAGCGAAAAGAGAGTTAGAAGAAGCTCATCTTACGACCTTTTTTAGTGAGAATCGTGGGAAAATGTTGTTGCACCTCGATGATGCGACCTGCTGTTGTTGTTGTTGTTGTCTCGTGTAGAAAGTGGGCAACGCACGAGCGCGTGTTTTCCAATGCAAACGTTCTCATCGTATGCAAAATCAGTCGACATCGAAGGTCTCGCATTATGATTACAGCAATAATCACGCATTTATTATAATTCTTTTCCGTGCACACGTTTAAGACTAATCGAGTTATACAAGCGGACGGACGGATTCTTTTGTCATTGATACAAGACACAAGATTACTTTGACCTGAATTCGAAGTCCTTTTTTTTCACTTCGAGTTGTCACATATTTTTTTAGTGTGTTATTGTCGCTTCAATAGAATTGATTGTTTCACTGAGGTAATCACAGTCTATTATTATATCGAATGATATAAGTAGATCAAAGTACTTCCTTCTCGTTTTTCCGACCTTCAGGTTCCTTCTAATTGTGTATTTATAATCAATCTGAGTAAAGATAATTTGCAACTACATTTATTAATCAATGGATAACTGTGCCAAGGGTTTATTCGGACTTTTCTTCCGATTAACAATAATAAATCTAAATCACACGTTGTTTCTGTAATCAAAAATAAGAAACGTCTGCAATTTTCGCTCTTAATGCGAATTATGAAAATGAATCAAAACCATATAAAATTAACCTTTAGCCTAAAAAAGGAACCTTGCAATAAAGTGTTTTGAACACAGTAATAAAAAACACAATAACATATAATTAAAATAGAAAGAACATAAATAACCAAATTATCTGAAATTTTTAAAACCTAATCCATGCCCCCCTTCTTTTAAATCATGAATATAAATCTGCTTCTAAAATCCTCAAACCTTCCTTTTAAATATTTAGATATTAATCTTTTAAGAGATGCCACAATTTCTTGTTTGAGGATTAAAAAATAAGTAGTTTCAGGTACTTCCATCCTTCGTCAACACGTCTTGACACACCACAATTATAATCTTCAATCCCCAAAAAAAAAAGATCAACCACTTTCGAAATGAATTTCTAATGAGTATTTCATCTCAAATCTTCTTAACTTTAATTGTTAAAATAAGTCTATTTCAAAGATGTTTTTTTAACCTTTCTCTTTTAAGCATTAATATATCAAAAATGAGATCAGAAAACAATTAATTATACAACACAATTGATTCGCGTCGAAAGTCCTTGTCATTTAAACGAAAACTCCTTCCTGTATTCAACGCACACTCCTTCCTGTAAATCTTACAATATCCTCGCATATCATTAAAAACGAATTCTAAGATATATTTGCAAACTTCATCTTCGATGATTCATAATTCACAAGGACCAAGTTTCTTACAAACGAAAGTATGTTTTTGTTGATATCGTTTTCGGATAAACGACCTTCTCGATGCGAAAGTTACAGCATTTCGAAGCTCTTTTAACGAAGACCTTGGACCTGTCCCACTGTTTAATTAATTACATGCTACATTTAACATATGACAATATATGAAACCGTAAATCAAATAGTAGATTTTCAAAGATAAAAAAAATAGGAAATAAAATCAGGAAGCACGTTTCCTCGATATTAATACCAATTGTTTGCATTCCAAAATGATTCAACGGTGTTTCCTACCATTATTGCATAAACTCTTGTTTGAGAATACAAGCTTAGTGTTGCAATATGAGAGTTACGTAAGTCATCAAATGTATCTCGGGTCATTGAGCTATCATATTACAATAATAATAAAACTTTTTTTCTCGCTTTTACGTAACAACAACAAAAAAAAACTGCAGCGGATAATTTGACACGACTAGTGTTTAGGTGATTAAATTTCGTTCTTAATTTAGTAAAAATACGTTTCGTAAGTGGGTAAACCCACTTACTTTAATAATTCTTGCTTTCTTGTAAAAAGAAACCATTCTAAGAAGATTATAAACTTTCAATTAAATTGAAGGTATTTCCGTGTTCCAACAAAGAAGGAAGTTTTAATAGTTCTTATTTAAAAAAAATAGATATTCAAATTGAAGTAACAATAATATAATTCAATGAAAGGTATTGAAATATTATGTAGTTTGAAATAGACAAATATCCAAGTTGTGCTATAATCTTATACTTATATAATTAAATGATTCTTACGCTTTTCCTTCGAAGATGTGTTCACAGCCGCTATGGTCATCCTCACTCCAGTGGAAGTGGAGCTGTTCGAAAACGTATTTGTCCTCGTGTAAAGGCCCGCCAAAAAGAACAGGCATCTCCCTGTCAGCAAACCGCAAAGTCGCTATAAACAAACAATTAACATGAGGATTCTGTAGTTTAACCTTTGATCATCTTCGTACCAGTATAGCCATTGTTCGTGAACGTGGCCGTGCCCTCGTTGTCCCAATGTCCGTGGAACTCGAGCGGCTCGAAGTGGTCATAAGCATTGCTCTCCTCGTGTTTCAGCTCGATCGGAGACTGCACGCTCTGCAACCGCCACTCCTCCACCATAATATGGGCATCTTCATCTGGAAACGATCAAAACAATTGTCAACATTTTGCGTTGCAGCAGTTCTTCACCATGAATTAATGATGCATAATTAATTTGTTCATCTCGTTGATCATTTTTTCGACGTAAATAAGTGCAATGCTCTCTTTTAAAGCGTTTTCTTTTTCTAAAGAAAGAAGAGTGTACAAGAGTGAGAATAGAAAAGTCTGATCATTGCCATAAGCAACATATTCAGTTCAATGCTGTTTATTTATTGCCACATCGTTTTATTTTGGTACAAAGCCAACAATACACGTTTCATACTTAGGAAGTTAATTAAGTTTACTATTGTACTAAACATTTTTTTTTTAATAATTTCTCAGCCATTTAGAACTAATTTTTATCCCAATATCGTTAAAATTTAATTAAATAATTAAAAAATATTTTAATTAATGAAATACAAATAAATTTATTAACAAAATTTTGTTTAGATATAACTTCTTTTTTTTTTTAAATACTTATGTGATTATCAATTGTTTAATTTATTCAAATTTGCAATGTTGGTAAAACAACAATCAAGAAATTGTTTGAAAAATTTTAGTGGAACAAATAATATATTTTACTTACTGCATTCTTGAGATCGAGAATCTTTGTTCAAATTACTCACATCCACAGCAGATGCTTCGCAGTCTTTACAATTCGAAGACTCTCTCATTTCCGTTTCGTCCGATAAAACATTTCCTCCACCAACGTCAACTTTGGCATTTGCAACTTTCGTTTTTTTTATTAAATTATAATTTTCCAAAGCCATCTATTCTCACTCTTCTTACATACAAATTACCGATTTTTACTAACATCAGATAAATGAGTTAACAAATCCAATTAGAACATTGAAATAAGCTTAACTTAAGTAAAATTTAAATAAATTTTGAAATACCCAAACATGTTTTAAAAAAAAATAGCTTTGAATGCAAATAATAATGCTTTAAGTAAATGCATAACGATAAGAAATAAATAGGTAAATAGACGGACCAGGTAATAAAATGTTGGTATCAGCAAGGACAGCCGTGTAATGCAGATGACAAGAAATAAACCATTTACTATTACTAAAGTTAATTTACTATACACTTTATCGCAACATTCTTATCAACTGGTATTTATCTTGAACTACTTTTTTTTTTTGGATAACTTATCAATTTTCCTATGAAGATAACTCAGGTAATTTATATCTGCAGACTGACCCTATATTCGAATTCGATCCGATGCAAATTTAATTTACTCCCCGAGCATTTCCAGATTGATTGCTTACTTCTAATTAGTACAAATTAGCTAGTTTACACTGCAACTGTTTACCTTTCAATTAGCAGAAACGCACGATGTTTTGTTTGCCTCTGTCGTTTCTTCACTAACGAGATAATCCATAGGAAATGGCGTATTTATGTAATTCATTAGATAGATTAGTTTCGTATTTGCTTCAATTTATTTATCATGAGTGATCGTGATTATTTCACTTTCACTTTCATTGAGAAAATTAAATTAAATTACAAATCAATAAAATTTCAATTATTACTTTTTGCTGGTGTTCCTTCATTACTAATTGTTGTATTGTTTTTTTTTTTATTAATGAAATGCACGAAATAACGCAACACGTACATCGATAATACTTACATTCACTTTGACTTAAGCGGTGTAAAAAGTTGTAGCAAACTAAACTTTGAAGCAAGAGAAAAAGTTAAGTAACGTAAACTGACGGCAAGTTAATTCGGTTACGTGCATGCAGTTAATTCAGTTGTAATTTAATTCGTTACTAAAGTTAATACAACTTAAGTTGTGATGCGAATATTAATCGTGCATTTAAATAAACGAACAACAACAACAATAAATACAGAACGTGACTTAAGTTATTAAAATGTGAAATAAATTAAGTTAATGTTAAATGTTTCAATTAATTTAGTGAATATTATATGCAAATAATATAATTTTAACATGTAACGAGTATTGTAGAATTGGTTTGAGAGTGTTCGATTAAATGATCAAAACAGAACGTGACTTAAGCGAGAAAACATGTGACAAAAACATTATTGTTACTTAAATTAAACAATAACTATTGTGATTACTGAAGTTATCAATTTAATGTAATACAAGGATATTTTAACAAAATTAAATAATTTAGCATAAGAAATAAATCTGTTATTAATGAATAGAAAATGCACGTGTTTGAATTTATTAATATGAGTAATTTAAATTATTTAAAGTAATTAACGTTTTTTAGTAAAAGTTAATGTTATTTGTTGCGATTTTAAAAAGTTGATTGAACTTTTGAATTTTAAGCGTATTGGGAGGAACGTAAAATTGGTATGCGTCGAGCAAACAACATCGATTTTGTTAATTTGAGCAAATGATTAGAATTAGCGGCGAAAGCGGAACCAAATAGAGTGGAGAAAATTAATTTAGGCATGAGCTGCGGCGGCGGTAGCGAAAAAAAATTTAAAAAAAAATGATATTGTGTATATTAATAAAATCGGTAATTATCAATTCAATTATCATTCGAAATTTGATACGTTTAAGTGGATTCACTCGAGATAGTTAAAATTTTCGGATTTTACTGGATTAACAAACGTGTATTTTTAGTAAATTACCAAAATCAAATCTATTTTCGCTACAGCTAAATTTGTATTTCATTTTAATTATCCGAAAAACAACAACAAAAAAAAACTAATAGATTTTCGACTGATTTACAAATTGCTGTTAGATAATTAAATTTTATTATAAAATAGACGTGACGTTACAACTTAAAATTGTTTTCCTCATCGAAAAAAATAAAAAGTTAATTGAAATATGTTTTCAAGCGTTTCTTAACAATTAATTATTTTTTTAATGCTCCCACGATGAAATCAGTTGTTTTTATTTAATGATCGTGCATAATCGATAAGGCTATTTATTTTTAAATTAATTGCTGCTGGTGTTAATAAATTACGAAAAAAAAAATAAACAAACAATCGCGTTTTCTGATCATGCGAACTTATGAATTAAAAATGTGTTCCGATGGGAAAAGAGAAAGTATGCAAAGTAGAGGCGGAAAAAAAAGAAATATAAACGTGACTGAAGGAAAGGGGAAACTCTGGTCTAATCCAATTGGAAATTTAATTTGCAAAAAATCATTTTCGTGCGTTCGTGCTTCTGAGTTGAGTCGATTTAAAAATAGGGTTGGGCCTTGGAACGGTTTGCGCGCAACATAGGAAACTCTGGTCTAGGTCACCGAATCGCGCGATGTTGTCGCTCTGGCAACAGCGGGGTTTCCCCCCACGGTTTGCCGCCGGTGAAGAGTTTTTTTTTTCGTTTCGTATTTATTTCTTGTAGAGGAGACGTGAATCGAAATTGCTTTGCAAATTGTTATTTTCTGATATTTATAAATTTTGTTGTTTGTCTTGATCCTCTCTGTTTTTAAAGATGCTGTGTTTTTGGACTTACCGTGGCTGTAGTCTGGAGGAGCGCAGTAGCATTCGTTCTTGGAGAGACCTGAAACCACAGATGAACCGGTCATGATTCTTTCCTCTTCGTGTTTATATATATATTATTTGTAAATATAATGCTGCGTCTTCAGCTTGAGGATTTGAAAACTGCTCCAGCGACCGAACGAAAACTCTCTGAGCAGTTCTGAACATTTACTGAGCTAAATAAGCGGCGCGGCGCGTTGCGTCGGACATGCGCGAAGACCATCAACAAATATCATCAACATTTAGCACATGGCATGGTGCGAGTCATCAAACCGAAACCTGAATGGAGTTTCCGACTTGCAACACTCCTCCACTTCCCTCCCTCTCGCTCACTCTTATACATATTCTATGCTTCCCTTCGACGGGCCTCCGACCAATTAATTTGACTTAAGTAACCAATTTTCATTACTTAACTATGATCGAATCATGCTAATCTAAGAACGCATTTCCACTCCGTAGCTTCATGCATCAACAAACCTACAACGAATGCAAGACCTACAGAAAAAATTTGCAACGCAGAAAACAAAATTGGAACTCTACAAACAATTACAACAATTTGGTCAAGGATCAACAATGCTATACTTAATATTCTCGACGCAATTTAAGCAAAACGATTCGAATTTTGTTTACAAATTTTATTAATTTAAATAAATCACTAAGAACTCTATTGAAATTTCAAGATTTAAATGATAAAACTTACTTATTTTTATAATTATACAAACTTATTGATAAAGTGAATTTTCTACACTTGATAAAATTCGTATCAAAAAACTTTTTGTTTCTTTTTTCTAAAGTGATAAATGACTCTTTGTTGCAATCATTGTTAACACAACCTGCGTCAGAACCATTAAAATAACATCAAGTAGAATTATCTGATAAAATAATGAAAAACGTTTATTGAAAATTACTTCACACTTAATCAATTTAAATAATAAATTTAAATTAAATTGATTTTTTATAAACATAATTAAGTTAATTGTATAATTATAATTTAACAAAAACTTTTAATATTACTGAAAATTATTGATACTTAAATTTAAAAAAAAAACAGTAATTAATGCTTTTAATAAGTTTACATTATATGCAATTGGATTCAAAGAACAAACTGAACAAACAATATAATTAAGTTAACTCAATTCGCGTTTTCATTCATCCCGACGCGATGATTAAATGATGCTAAACTGGTAACAGACAAGAGTCTTCACAATTGCATTAATCTTCGTTTAATGATTTCCTACGCTTAATTAAACGCGATTTATTCATCAACAAAATTAAGTAAACATAAATTAAAAACAACGCCAACATTATTTGGATGAATGCAATCAATCAAAAACAATCGGAAGTAATTACTTTTAATTGGATTACAATGGATTCCTTGCTTGACTTAAGCCACTTTCTCCGGTTGCGGGGATACCTTGAATGACAATTTCCTTGGTTTCAAGAGAAGCACAAACAGAACTCTCGAAGATATGTTAATGTTTCATTGTTTTTTTTTTTAATTTTACCTCGCATTTTCTATAAATAAAATAGTTAATTAATATTGAGATTTTTATTATGAAATTATTAAATTTACTAAATATTGATTATCTCTTGGAATATGGATGCGTTTTATGTATTGGTTAATCCGTTGTTTAATTTAATTAATGATTTGGTTATTATTTTGTTTTCGATTGAATTCAAAACAATTACCGTTGCAACATCATTATTTGTTTATTTTCCTACAACTTAAGTATACAGTTTATATTTTTTGTATACTTAAGTATGCTTAGATCATCAGGAAACCTCGGGCATAGTTCATGTGGTCTATATTTAAATGTGATTATTTCTAGTAACAAAATTCTATTTTCTTCTATGGTTCGAAAAATAGACGCAGTTTTAGGTAATTTCGGAAATGCATCGACTTGCAACGGGATTCATCATCTGTTTGTTTGCCAAATGAAACAATGGTCGTAAATATTTGTTTTTACGTTTCTTACTTAATTAATGATTGACAGCTTCCTTTTTGTTAGTTAGATAATAATGATGCATCGTCAAATTTGCGGATAAACGCAAAAGCCGCGGAGGAAACGAATTGAAATCCCTATCATGTGACCGAGTTCGGTTCGTCTCCCATTATCCAATCGCTGTCCACCAATTACATAATTATTAACCGCGGTGGTTAATGTTAATCAGAGGAATTACCTCGATTCTCACTCGCTCTTTCTCTTTCCATGCAACTGCGAAGCATTTGTCAGAACGATATCCGTCTCCTTCCATCCGATCTGATAATTCCCTGCTATGTGCGCTCGCGAGGATCAATTTGTTTGGACATCACGTGCTCCTCCGAAACGTCCTTGGATCCAAGTATGATGTATGTAGTATGCGCGAAGCCGGCTATGTGATAAACAAACACTTATGTACGCTGGCCTAGCTCGTTATTATTCCTATTTCCGATACACGTGACCTGTCCGTCTCTTTTGACTCATCATAAGATAGGTAATGGTTCTTGAAATCGCAGTAGGCGACTTTAGCCAATTACAGTTTCCTTGGTCACCTCACAAAATAACAACCAACCAACCAAAAAAAAAAAAGGAAGGAAGATCGCCCAGAGCGATGGAAAAGTACGGATAGTCCAATTTGCCGAACGTTTTCTCGGCGTCCTTGGATGGACCGCAATTTTTTTTTTCTTTTAATTTTTTATTTTCGTTATGCAGCATTGCTAAACGAATAACAATTGGAGCTATTTCTTCGAAAAAAAAAAATAATAATTGTTGAGTCACATTTAAATACCGAGTAATTTAAGCGAGATTTGGAAAAACCCTCGAAGGAATTAAATCTGTCCAAAAAAAATAATAGATTTCACCTTTCTAAACATTTCAAATTACGTGTATTATTATTGTAGATTGTACAATATATTGAAAACCTTTTCAAGGACAGTAAATGTTCCACAGGCATAGTACTAGGTCTTATCCCTTCCTAAATATATCCATAATATTTTGTTTTTGTCTTCAGGTCCAAATAATTTCAATAAACAAAATTCCTATATGATTTTAAAAAAGCACATATTTCTATTTAATTGTTATTTACTACGTAAGCAATCTTGAATGCAGTTAAGGATTAATCTTTATCCATTCTTTTGTAGACATGTCGTGAAAATGCGTGGCGACGCGAAAATCGTCGAGGTCACCGATAACGCGATGAAACGGATTAACTGATTTCAAATTCAGATTAGTGGTGGAAAAAAAAATTAATAATAATAAATAATTGCCATTCACTTATTACGCAATTTCTTGTACAAACAAGGAAAAAAAAATCCCCAGATTGTGTGATAGTTGGAAATATTTTACATAATTCGGAATCCTCCGCGGTTTCACCACGCAAGAAACCGCTGGTTATTTTTCTTTTTTAAATGAATAATGTTTATTTAAAGTCACGTTTTCAAGAAAAAGTACGTATGTAATTTCGTTTTAACAATCCTTTTTTACTTTGTTTATTGCATTTCAGAAATACAAACTATCCTCATAGTTGATAAAGTTAGTTGTAAGTTGAAAATACTACTAACTTTGAAGTTAATTAGTTTTTTATCAGTCAAAGATAACACTTTGACAGTCAAATTTGAAAATATGTTTTTTTTTAAATACTTATCAAAAACATCAATATATCATCAACCTTGAAATTGAGCTGAATGATTAAATGTTTGATGCCCTTTTGACCCAAAACATGTATTACTGTTGTATTGATGATTTCAAGTATACTGATGTTTTTATTATTTATTTTTTATTGATGATAAACGATTTTTTGTAATGTCACCCCATGTAATTCTGATAAAACTAATATCGATCTGTTATGACACTATGTAGATTTTAGCGCAAATTGCTATTATATTATTAACAGTATAGATAGATTAAATAAAGGAATGTTGCAAATTAATGTATTATTGATTTCGTTTAGTGCGTAATCTCGTAATCTTATCTGAATATTGGAATCTTGGAAACGCAATAACGATCAGATAAAGCCGTGTTAAAATGTTATTCAACTCAGATTGTCATAAAATTTGGAAATGCGAAAAGCAAACATTGTGGATTCGCTGAAGCAGAGCGGATTAATCGGTGTTAATGAAGCTGATTAGTTTAGGAATGTTACGTGCAATGGAACTAGAGTCGCACGTCCGGCCGAATGTGAGTCACCCAGTGAAATTTGTTACATAATGCATTCGACGCGCAAAAACAAATAAATAATTTCGTTTGAAAGAATACGATGAAAAGAATTTTTGGCGCGGTTCCGTTTTTGGTAAACTAGGAAATTGAATCGGAGAGATGATCCAATGTTTTGTTGACACGTCAGCTCGATGAACCCGCTCGATTCGAT
>NW_017097187.1:139389-146848 GCF_001412225.1 Nicrophorus vespilloides
GCAAAGTGAACAGTTGTTTGTTGTTATTGTCGAAACAGTTGTTTGTCACTTCAATTATTTATTTATTTTTCCTATCTGAGAAACACTTGTGGAATTATTTTTTTTTTGCGTTGAAAAGAATTTGAAAATGACGATGATAATCATCATAAGCGACGCAACGGATGCGATAATGAAAGAATGTTGCGTGGATCCTTAGATAAGTGCACAGACGTAGACTATCGTGCTTACGTTTGATTTTCCCTCTGATGAGTCGCAAGTGGATGAGCCGGGCGAAGTTCGCCTGAGGATCGAAATTTCGAATTAGTCACCGCCGCATCGATTCGCAGCATTGTGCAGCATAGAATAGAATAAACGGAACAGCGAACAGACATACAAAAAAATAAGTTAGTATTAAAGCAGCGAAAGAAAAACATATCCTTGTACCAGAATGTGAAAGATCCGGTGAAAGACGTCGAACATCGTGGCTAGCTTTGCTCCTAGTTACTAACGATTTCGGCGCTATTTATTTCCCTTTTATTCAACATGCAGCACACATACAAACACGCACACTACATTTACCCCCTCATACCTTGGGGGGGCTGCAGAATCGATCCGTATGGTACGTAGTGCGGACTTAATTAATTGATGATACTATTACTAATAAAAATTTCATAAACGGAATTTTCGATTTTATTATTTCCATTTTTACTCTCAGCCCCGCGCCTCCACCGACAATTATACAACACACGAAATTCAATTTAAGTGCAGCAATTAACAAAGTCAATATTCATTCAATTACGATTAATCTCTGTGCAGAACATCAAATTTACGACAGATATTACTCACTCTCAATTTCGCAATTACATTAAACTTTGCACAACAGCTTTGTTCCATTATTGATTTATTTTTTTTTGTTAACTTTTGTATTCCAGTTCGCCCGTGTTTCCGTGTCACGAGCAGATTATAAATGAAAGTGTAACAGTGCGAAATTCTAAGTTTAGCTAAGTTTAATTACTTTCAACACAAATTTGTCAAGTACACTTGTAAAGCAATTTTTTTATTTCTCTAATAGTTACAGGTTTAAAATTTATATTGAATAATGATTAATTTATATTTTAAAGAGAGTTTTGATATATTAAAAGTATTATTAAGTATTATTTATTGAAGCGACATCTTTTGTTCTTTTCGTTCAAAATTTATTGGGTACAAAAGATACGAATGAAAGTTGTATATTTGGGGAATATTAATTACTGCAATTTCATCTATTTGGTTGTAATTCGTGTTTCTCAGAGACTATAATAGATAGAATGGATCCAAGAGATGCAAATGGAAAGTTGGATGATCCACAGATCCGTCTCATGTATAATCTGGAGAGCTGTGGATATGCAACATCAATTATACCAGCAGAAATAATTGCTGTGGCATCTGCGTCATTCCGGTGACGTTTGCAGATGCGTCGTGGTCCCTCGTTTCGCGCGTTCCTGATGCTGTCGATGATTGCTAACCGGAAGAGATGTTGCTGAACGTGAATCTAAAGAATTTCCCGTCCTTCCAAATTGTCTGTGTGATCGTCGTCGTTCTCATTGTCCTGGGTCTCTTCTTCGGCGAATTCGCGCGATGGGTCTTCAAGTGGTCAAAGGATAAGGACCCTGCTGAAGGCGAATTCTTTCGAGGATACCAAATTGATAGTACATGCAAATTGAAACGTTATAGATACAAACAATTTAATGTTTTATTTGAAATCTGCAGATCCCGAAATCTGGAGGTACAAATTTTGCAAGAGCAAAGGCAGAAACCAGTCTCCGATTAACGTGAAGCCCGAATGCAGCATGGTTGTACCTTGCGGTACTCAGAAACCTTTGCTGTTTAACCAGCAGTACTTCAACATGCCCAAAAGCATAACCATTATGAATGACGGTTACGGAGGTGATTATTAATCGAATTTGTAATCATACATTGTAATAGGTAAATTTCTTCAAAGTTCTTGTCGGCACATGCTTTACCGATGAGTTTCCAACTGTGAGCGGTGGACCATTGAAGTCCAGCTATCGCTTCAATGTAGCGCAATTCAAATGGGGACCCACTGATGAAGAGGGTTCAGAGCATACCATCAACTCGAAGAGGTACGCCATGGAATTGCAGCTGATGCACATCAAGGGAGAGCAGATCTACGAGAATTTGGATTGCGCTGTGCGCGATAGAGCCGTGCTCTTCATAAGTTACCTCTTCGATGTACTTGGATTTATTGTAAAAATTTTACAAAGTTTTAATGGTTTAATTCATTAAGGTGACACCGTTGGATAATCCATATTTAGCACCTATCGTTGATGTGCTGCCGTTCATCCGGTGCGCCAACAGCTCGTATCATCTCAACCCGTTTCCACTGTGTTGGATGTTCCATCCATTTCGCACTCGCTACTTCTTCTATCAAGGCTCGATTACTTGTCCCCCGTGCACGGAGGGCGTAGATTGGATCATCCAACCAGAACCCCTGAGCATATCTTCGAATCAAGTGTGTATTAACAAAATTTAATTTAATCAAATTACATATTTCATCGTGATTTCAATTAATGAAACTCTAGCTCTCTATATTTAGTTAAAAGTCATCGTGCAAGAATACATTTCGAAGTAAACAAAGAGAGCTTCCAAATATTCATACGACAACTAAATTGAAATTGTGACATTATAAATTGAATTCGAATTGTTGAAAGTTTGGCAGCGAGTCGATCTAATTCCGTTGTGTTTATTTTGTTCGTAGTTGCAGCGGTTCAGAAGCTTAATGGCGATTGACGGTGCGATGAGGAGAAACACTAGGCCCGTGCAGAAAATCAACAGTAGAACCGTTTATTATTACGATTAAAATTATATAAATATATGTATGGATAACAGAATTATGCTATTTAAATTAGTTGACGAAGTTCACGGCCCTTCCGTTGAGCGCTTGGATAGCACGGTAATTATCACCGAAGCCCTTCGAAGACCCTGAGATCGACCTGAATTTCTCCATCTGCTTCTTGGTGAGAGTCAGTGTGTAAGGGCTGACGATCCAGATGACCGTCTCGTAGCACGGAGGTGTCGTCATCGATCCAATATAGGTCACGTACTCCTTTTCTATCATGTCGAAGAGAGAATCCAATCGAAATACGTTCTGTAGATCTATGGAGTTATCCGGCTCCAGCTTCAGTTGCTCGCTGACCTCCATCAGAGTGGCAATAGCATCGTTGCATTTGTCCCCTATCTGCGAAAATTCACGTCTACATACTCGACTAGAATCGTTTCCAAAGCAATGTCTACCTCAAAAATATATCCGATGATCACTAAACCTTTGTCGGTCTTCATGGCGACAGTGGCGTTCAGATCCGATCGATAGAATATCACATGCATCTCCATTGGAAACGACTTCTTGTCGATCGTGTGTTCAGAACCTCGATGATCTGACGAACTCCAATGGAAATGTATAGACGAGAATTTGTAGGGCTTCGTCAAAGGTCCACCC
Source organism: Nicrophorus vespilloides (assembly GCF_001412225.1). Lineage (NCBI taxonomy): Eukaryota > Metazoa > Arthropoda > Insecta > Coleoptera > Silphidae > Nicrophorus > Nicrophorus vespilloides. The sequence continues at coordinate 142,865 of NW_017097187.1, forward strand.
TCCAACAATCCCTTCTCGTTCTTCGGAAAAGTCACCTCTACCGTCACTATAATACAAAAAAAAAATAGTAATCGTTTCTACTGAATGTTTAAATAAGACCTGTATGTTCGTTATTCGTAACGGCTAGCTTTTCGGGGATCTTTTCAAATTGGGGACTCCATTTCAGCTTGGATAAATTTATACGTTTCAACGAACTGATGTCGATGTTTATTGGTGATTGCTGTTTACCTCCGCACTTTGGATACAATTTTGGCCAACGGGAAGGTCCTAAAATAATATTTACTTAATCTTAACAGCATAATTGGGAAAAGTTGACCGATATAAACCGTATGGTCCCGAGGAATAGGTGAAAGGTGTTTTATCACCGTGTGATTTGCTTTTTCCCAGTAGATGTTCCTTGCCTATGAACAAATTCGGTCTAACATCGTACTCGTATTCTTTTGCTGGAAATTCCGCTGAAAAGACAATTACGTTTATAACAAATACTTAACTTGAACACACTTTTTCTAATAAACCATTGATTTACTCCTAAAGTATTTAAAGACAATGATACCTGATTTGTCCGCTTTTCCATCTGGGTCCTTGCAAACCTCACCCCAAACTAATCCTAACTGCATGAAAGTTATCGTCAGTGCATAGAATATTAACATTTATAAAAGATGTACAATTGATAGAGCTTGTGTAATCTCATGACACTGACGATCATGTCGCCAAATACAATTGACACTTTGTTCATTTGAGATAACATTGTCACTCATATATATTTCAACATCAAATGTGCAGTCTTTTATCTATAATCTTTAAATCTTTGATTAAAAGCTATTTCATCTCATTCTTCAGAATAATTTAACGTAAGGGTATTCATTACAAAATATACTTGGTGATGGATAAAATTTTATATATTTAGATAAAATTTACAGTCATCATTATACTAACTTAATGTTATTTAGGTACAAATAAATGTTACTTAGCTTTTTCAGTGGAAAAATATCATTTATTTTGTGGTTGACCCACGTCCGCTATAAAAGTTGCAATTTGCAGGAATAACATTGAATGAATGAATTGTTAGTCTTAAATCAATCAAAAATTGAATATTTTATTGTTTCATCATAAAATATGTTATAACTTCGTTCTTGTCAACGGCTGCGGCAGCGGTTGCCATGTTCTTCATACCATCCTGCACGGATCCCAGATTCGCTTTCCACGAGTGCAGCAGATCCCTGAGCTGTTGCCATTGGGCCCTACCGAAAGTACGATGCATGGTGCTGGTAATGAACACTTTACGCGTTGACTGGTTCATGCGAGCCCTCACCAATTTCGTCTTTAATACTAAAAAATAAGATCCAATCATTAATATCAATACATATAAAATTTAAAATGTAAATATGTTACCTTCAATAATGAAACTTTCCACTTCATCTTCTGAAATCTGTAATTCCTTCTGAATGACATCGAAGGAAATCTCGTTGTTCGTTTCAGCAAGCTGCATGAACGAGAGCAATCGCATCTTCTGCATGTTTTTCTCGTGGTTCAAGCCTTGCGACATGACAAATTCTTTATGGTTCTTATAGAAGTTCATGTAGGCTGCAAGGTTTTCGCTGACGAAGATCGTGAGCAGATCGTGGATGAGTTGTCCTTCCAAGAAACTGACGGGTTTCAAAGATAAAAGCGGGTCCAGAAGGAACGTTTTCGGATCGGCGAGAGCGGTAGCGATGCACAGTCTAGCATCCTCCCTCGCCTGGGAAGCGTTCTCAACGGTGTAGGTGCCCAGAAGTTCCACCAAAACTTTAGCAGCCTGCTCAGACTGTCCACTTGCGATCAACACTTCGTGCAACAACCTGTACAGTTTCTGCAACTGCTCGCTGGTCGGCGGGCATTGAGCGAACTGCTGTTTCAGCGTTTCAATATCTTTGAATACCAAACGAACTTGCTCAGTTTGCTTGCCTATCAGTATGAGATGATAGTAAACGTGATACCTTATTGCGCATTGCTCATCCAGAGATTGGAACAAAAGTAACAATCTAAAATATAAATAATTTAATAAGTTGACATTTACAGAATACTCCATACTAACGCCTTCAAACAGATTAATCCCAATTTTTGACCTGGAGCTTTGGTGAGTTTCTCACAGAATGCCAAGATGATATTCTCTGACCTCTCAAATGGAATCTACAAATTAAATTATGTAAAACTTCTATATTTATCAAACAGCATGTACTTACAAAAACCATGATTGAAACAATGTCATTCAAGACAGCCTCAACTTCTACCTCTTGACCCTCCCGGAAGCAAGCATCACAAACTCCAATGATCTTGTGCAAATCATCCTCAATACCTCTTGGAGACTTCTCTTCGGTTATTTCAGCCCCCAAGGACTTGAAATAAGCACGAAGCTCTAGTGCCTACGAAAAAAAACAACAAATATTAGTATTATAACCTCATTTCTATAGGCGTATGGAAACCAGACGCCGACCACGTATTTACACGAATATCCTAAGGTTTTCTACTAGAAATCTATTTGATATTTACCTGGTCTTCGGGACTGATGTCGATGAATATCGGTGGTGTCTGCATTTTGTATATATTCCAGATTTATTGTTGCAGAAGTGTGTCTAAGCAAAATCACTTCCAGCCAAATGAACATACACGAAGTTGGTTACGCATCTTCTGACATTACAATCAAATTAATAACTTCATTCTCATCCATTCACATCATCTCTGACATTATTATAATGTTGTTTTAAATTTTAATTAATTTGATTATTTATGAACTTTAAGTTATGATCATTAAAAACACATTTTGTATTCGTTTGATTCATGAGTTAATTTAATTATAATAATTGTAAAGTATATTTGGTTGCCTATAATAAAATATAGAATAACCGAGAAGTTCAGAAAAACAATAAATTCTACATCGCCTTCCTCTCTAAATTCTGTGCCCCTCGAAACCCAAATATCCTTCCCAATTTTAAATATCCCATATTCCAATATCTAATGTCCCTCGATTTATACCCATTTGTTCCTATTCCGCTGCTTTTTTTTCCTCATTCTTCTATTTTTCATATGTATACTTATTTTTATTATTTAATTGTTATTATTATCATTTATTTAGTTATAGTTTTTTTTTTTTTGTATTTCCTGTCTGGCCAATAAATTATTATTAATAAATTCTGAACCATTGATTTCTAACTGTAATAACTAATAGTAACTATACCTATATACAATGTACAAGAATCAATCAACTTGGACTAAATGACCAAAAAATCTATAGCAATAATGTAATTCTTTGTTTCTCTTATTTCTGTTATTATAGTAAATACTATAGGTTTAATATGTTTCTTTGGGCAAGAAGGCCTTATTGTCAATAGCCCTCTGAAGCAGTTGATTTTTTAATTTATGATATTTATATTATTGTGTTGTTTCAATTTAAATTTTACTGTTTCAATAAATATTATTATGATGTTTCTTTTACAAATACAAAAATAGTCAAAATTTATAAAATGTGATCTTTATTATTAAAAATAGTAATAAAACAACTTATATATACAAAAAGCTATAAATATTACAATTCGAAGTCGTCGCGCTGGAAAAGACAATAAAATAATCAATTTAAATATTTCATTTATAATTTCATTAATTTTGAAACTTACAAGTCCATTGTATTGTTGGACATGTTGCCTGATCTTGGAGCTGTCCACCCATGTCACAAAATCTTCCAGTGTACGATTCACCAATAGTGCAGGATCTTTTAACAATTCAGAGCCAACCCTAATGTGTCCTTGCTCAGTTAATTTCACTGCTAATTTAATGGTTTCTGCCATCTTATCTAAATAAAAAAAACAGCATTTATAAATACGCTATGGCTATAAAAATTATTGTAAGACATAGATGCACAGTTTTCTGTGCAGTTCAATAATTAATTAAATTACTTACTTCTTACTAAAACTGAGGATAATCTGCGCCTACAGAAAGCAGTTGCATTAA
>NW_017097187.1:146854-156631 GCF_001412225.1 Nicrophorus vespilloides
TGAGCCCTAAAACATACAACTTCTCCAACAGCCGTGAACTGCATTCAGTCCTGAAAGGATGTTTAGGATCAACTTCTTTGATCATATGTGCTAAATCCCTAATCTGTCTAGCCAAATTATTATATCTGCAAATGAAAATGTATCTTAGTTTCAGTTATTTCATACAAATATTGTTTACTCACATTGTGTAGTCTTCTCTCTTTTGGATATGGTACTTCCTAAGGATTTTAACTTCATGAAGATTATTGTCAATGGACCAGGAGATGAAGTCTACCTTTTTGAGAAGCTTCTTCTCGTGGTGCTTCAATTTACGAACCATTCTGCCTAGATAATTTTAACAAATTGATGTTAGGTTAACTGAAGCAAAATATAAGGAAATGTGAGAATTTGATGAGAGAAAACGCAACCAGATAATCTATGCAGGTATGCCAACTTATAATAGGTAATTTAATCAGTAGCATTGAATTCGTACAAGTTCTTTAACAGTGTTATCGATTTATAGTTTTGTCTTCTTTAATTAAGACTCTAAGAAAAGTTAAAGTTTAATACAGTGAGAAAAAAAGTTTGTAGGTTTATCTCGCGTTTTTTTGTTTGTATTATTTGGGGTGTGCTTTATGTTGGTGGGTCTGGTGTGGCTGCTCCCGTTTAGCCGAAAAAGAGGTTAATAGCAGCAAATAGCGTAATTAATAAACAGTTATAAAACAGTGGAGTGTGTTTTGCTATAGGACGGGGCGGCCAATTTCACGCCCCTATGACTTTGAGAAGTGCAACATAAACGGGGGACAAAACGGTATTTTCAACTTCTCTTCGCTCAATTCCAATACGAATGGTGGAAAGCCCAAAATTCGTGGCTCTCCGCTCCGCTCCGAAGCTCTGTTGTTTTGTTGTTTTTTTTTTTTAATCACCGCTCTTGTTGCTGTTGACAGTTAGGCGGAAACCACTGTAAAGTGCTTTTGAACCATACACAGATGCAATGATTTTGTAGGGGTATATTTGAAATTAACTTAACACATCCATATTTCCTGCTGTCCCACTGCTGCAATGATGTCAAAAAACAATGTTAATGGGAGCCGCAGCCTTTCATCTGCCAGCTGCAACAGCATCACCTCAGATGAAATCATTGACAGCATAGCTGATGACCTGACACCCACAAGAGGAAGGCTTTCATCTGCAGCCCTGCGCACCCAGAAAGCCAAGCGGATTAGGTTCTTCCATAATGGCAATAAATTCTTTTATGGTGTAGTGATCCCAGTAACACCTGAGCGCTATAGGACTTTTGATAGCCTCAAAGTGGAATTAACTAGCATACTCATAAAAAGTGTCAATTTACCCAGTGGGGTAAGAACAATATTCACAATTGATGGGAAAAAGGTAAGATCTTTTTAAATATTTTGCTGCATCAATATTGATATTAAAACTCGATAGATTTCAAATGTTGATGAACTGGAGGATGGCAAGGAGTATGTGTGTGGTGGGAAAGGGGATACTTTTAAGAAAATTGAGTATAACAAAACGGACTTGAACAAATCTAGGAGACTGAGTAGTTTGAAGCTGCCTACAACACCATCCTTGCCTAGGATTATATCCCCTGAATACGTTAGGCCTCGCTTAGTAACTATAATTAGGAACGGTCCGAACAAGCCTAGGAAAATAATTAGATTGCTTTTAAATAAAAGAAACTCGTCCAGCATGGAACAAGTCCTTAGGGCTTTAACAGAAGCGGCCCAATTAGACTCCGGGGCTGTGCGAAAAGTATTCACCCTTTCCGGCAGTACCGTTACATCTCTCACGCAATTTTTCGACATCGAAGACGTCTTCTTCGTTTACGGCAACGAAAGATATTCCATTACCGATTTCGAATTGGAATTCGAGGAGAGTAAATCCATACAATCCTATAAGAAAGTTCCTGGATTAAAAAATGGGTAAAATAATTCATTATAATTATTTATTCAATTGTATTACTTATTTAATTGCAGGGTGGGACCAAAGCCCAAAATGCCTAAAAAGAAATGGAACAGGACGTTCGAATCTGAAGGAAATTTGTTAGCCAAATTGAGCCAAGATGAGAACATTAATCTACCATCTCAGCTGAAAGGGAAATATTCGGTGGGAAAAATGATTGGGGACGGTAATTTCGCGGTGGTTCGACTGTGCAAAGATAAAGTGACCGGTGTGGAATACGCCCTGAAAATCATCGACAAATCGAAGTGCAAAGGGAAAGTAAGTGCTTCCGTTTTTCCACTATGTTTTTCGCGTTTGCAAAAATTGCGAATTTACTACTTGAGCGAAATTTCCAGGAAGATATGATAGACAACGAGGTGTCGATTTTACGGAAAGTGGATCATCCTAATATTATACGTTTTGTGGAGCAACAAGACACGCCTAGCATGTTATTTTTAGTCGCTGAACTTTCCAAAGGTACGGTGCTTTTTTTTATATTTACATATATATATACACACACAAACACATCAACCGATCAATTGGAACTCATTTAGTTGAATTCTGCAACCCAATTGACTAATGCGGTTTTCGGTTGCGTGTTTTAAGTTTTTAAATCGTGAAACAAAGGTTTCCGCTCTAAATAAACATGTATTATAAATATTTAGATTTTGATGAATAACTAAGAATAACTCAAGTGCAGGGATCAATAACCCTTTCAGTCCTAATTTTGGTTTTAATGATTTGTTTTCAAATGATCAAGAAACAACACAATTGAAAAAATTCTTTAACATACAAATTAACACAATATTATTAATGTCTTTGGTGTTTCTCAAATTTTAATATAATTTAATTAATCAAATATTAACATGTATTCTGAATTACAGGTGGTGATCTTTTTGACGCCATCACCGTTTCGCAAAAATTCTCAGAAGAGCAGGCTTCCTTGATGATCACCCATTTGGCATCTGCACTGTCTTATTTACACAACCTGAACATCGTGCATCGCGACGTAAAGCCAGAAAATTTATTTGTAAGTTGCACAATTATTAATCTTGCTACAATGTACGAGTCAATCCTATTCTCAGGTGGATTTTGATGGAGATAGAATAAGAATTTTAAAGCTCGGCGACTTCGGGTTGGCGTGCAAAGTAGATGAACTTTTGTTCACCGTATGCGGAACACCTACTTACGTAGCTCCAGAGATCCTCGCCGAAACCGGATATGGCCTTAAAGTGAGTTCATCTAAATCAAGAATATAATTCCAATTGTATTTACTTGCATTTTAAGATCGACGTTTGGGCTGCCGGTGTGATAATGTACATCTTGCTGTGCGGATATCCGCCTTTCGTGAATCAAGACAACGATCAGGAGAAGTTGTTCGATTGCATACTCTCCGGACAGTACGACTTCCCCGACGAATATTGGGGGGATGTCTCCAATACCGCCAAGGAGCTGATTCAGAATATGCTTCAGCTTGCTCCGGAGCTTCGGTTCTCCGCCGAAGACGTCCTCGACCATCCATGGCTCCAAAGTTTCTCCTAGTATGTTTCGAGATACGGTCTAACAATGAAACAAATTCACGAGTGCGTCAGAGGATTCGTAGTAGATATGCTTCATTTTTATCGAGAAAAGAAAACAGGACACAGATCGGCTAACATTATGTGTTTTTTTTTTTCTATTTTAAGTTACGCGCGCGCTCTATACTTTTTCGGAAATAACAATATTAATGATAATCGCTTCTATTTTTACTTATTATTTTCAGTTTATAATATTTACAACTCGCAATCAGTATTTATTTATATATTTTATATTATTTTGGAAATTTTGCTTTTACCAAAGCTTATGTTTTAGTTCGAGATTTTACTTTCTTTTTTTTTTACTTTAAGTAGAGCTAAAAAGAAATCGGAAAGTTTGATGATGCAGTAGGGAGTTATTTAGGTGCTTTGGCGCCCTTCGTTCGAGTGGAAAATCGATTGAAATAATAATATTTAACAGAAGAAAGTTCTTTTAGATAGGAAATACTAAGCAGGAAAAGTGTTTTTTTGGCACGTTGTTGATTTTGCGAATATATTGTTTATACACATATCAATGGAACTTCCGGTCTATAATTATTGATTTTATATTTTCACGCTCTTTTCTTTATAACGAAACTACTTTATGCTTATATATACACACGTCTACGTCTCTATTAACTCATTTAGGCCCTCCGTCCTACCGTTAGCTATCATCTAGATTTTAACGTTCATCGCTTGTCCGTTTTATAGGGTGGAATTGGGAGGTTACAAATTTAGATAATAGTTAAACTATGGGAAGAAATAGGCCCGATTAATAGTTCTTTTTTTTTCGCTTTAGAGATTATTTTCTATACAAATAGTTGAGGAATATTTATTTTTGTATTTGTTTAAAGTACCTATTTTTATTTTTTAAAAAAAGAAAAAACTTAGTTTTTATTAAATTTATTTGTAAATAAAGCAAACAAATTATTATATATATATATATATGTTGGTTTAATTAATTAATCGGACATTCAATTGGAATTTAAATAACGATATTTATTAAACTAGTTTTACATATATATTGATTTCACTAGGGCGTTTTTGTTTACTGTACAAGTTATACAAATTACTTGTAATCGTTCTTGGCCTTGGCTACTTTAGGCTCATTGTAGTTGAAGTAGAAGAATCCACCCATTTGGGCCACAGCAAAGGTGACAATGGCAAAGCCAATACCCATAGCCAAATGGGCATTGTACTTCCTTTGCATGGCATCATGATGGGTTTGCCAGCTGCCCTGTGGGATTGGCAAGTCGTTATAGGTGGTCATTGGAGGACCTTCATAGTGGTGGGCATTCCTCTTCGGCACTGCAACCAAAACAAATCCAATTTAATGACAGTTTGAGGTTAATTACGTAATTCAAAGGAAACTCTCAAATCGATCAATAACGCTCCAAAATATAATCTTAAGGTATTTCAGGCTTAAAATCACAATCTCCTTGCTGTAAGCAATTGTTTTTTTTTGTATAATTTACGACTGTTGATAGGTGTGCACCATTAGGAAAAAAATGAACTTGTGTAACGTTAAGACAAGGAATCTTACCCCTTTTGGTGAGGATGGATTGCAAAAGTTTGTGGGCCCTTTGGACTTGCATTTTCAAACACTAGAATTTTAACGCCGAAAGACCAAGAAGTAAAATTGGATGTGCCGAACGCAACGAATCAGGGTTATATAAAAATGTATGTTGCCAACATTACGAAATTGTATTGATCCTGCAGGATGACCTGGAAACGCGCGTAATTTGAAAAATATAACAATTTAAAGCTAATGTTAAACTAACATTTAAATTGATACTGATTAAATTACTGAAACGTGCTTATTTACATGAAAGTTAATAATATTATTTCAGGAATGTTGAATTGAATTTTACAATATAAGCATTGCAATTAGTGTTTTTATTAATTCTACAACAGTCTTCATAAACAATTTAGTTTCACTTATAAACTATTCACTTAATATTTCTATATAATATGTAATATTTTGAAAAACTTCCGAACACAGCGTAGTATGTGAAATTCTCAGTAAATCCACTTCTTCTCCAGTTAGTAGTATCGTTACATCTCTATATATAATAGATTAATTATTAAAATATATAAATATTTAGATAAAAAAAAGGAAGAAAAAAAAAACGAATACGAATATAAATTAGAAAGATAGAGAGGGATACAAGGATATTTGTGATGTTTAGCACGTCTACAATCTGACTTTGAGGTCGTTCATTCGTTGCTTTATCCTCTTTCTCATTTCCGCGTACTTATTTTTGATTCTGTCCACCTCCATCTCCTCTTGCCTCTGGTATTGGCTCAAGATACCTCTGCACTCAGCAACACTGAAATTCAGAAACTGCGCCACCTCGTTGCTCACCTCCGGAGTATTGTCGCTGTCCATTAAAAACAATCTGACCACATCCTCGTGCGGTCCCAGAAGGATTCTAGACACCAACGGATATTCGTCGTCCTTCAATCTTCGTTGCTCTACAAATAATATAGAATATTTATAAATATAACTATAGGATTACATCTGTATTACCTCCGTTATCTCTAACAGCGAAGAGAGCGAAATTGCTGCCAATGCTATCAACCTTGTACTTCTCCAGCATTAGGTTAATCACCTCGTGGGTGTTGACAAGAGAGGACACCCAAACGCTCATCTGACTTCCATGAGGAGGCGTAAAGAAGCTCGTTTCGCGATCATAGAAGTGTCCATTGATCGAACATCTCCGCTTGATCTTCGATCTTGACAACCTCTTTCCTGGCCTACGTTTGATCGCCGTCGAACCGGTCTTCCTACGCAAAACTGCCGCCTCGCTGGCCACGTCTGCAATTGAACTCGTCATGGAAGTCCTGTCGAACTCTGGCGATTTCGACTTCGATCTGACATGCTCCAAACAATCCGGCCCCGACATTGATCGATTCAAGTGATTGCAGCAAGTCGAATCGATCCAACTATCGTCCCTCGATGTCTTTGTCATGGTTGTCGTATTGGTCAACATCTCGTAATTAAAATCACCGTTTCTGAAAATAAAAGACATTTAATATTATTATTATCATAAATCGGTAAACAAATTATGGAAAAGTCATACCCGACTTTCTCAGTTGACTCATCAGAATATGTCGAGGTGTTACTATCGACACTAGTCTGTGATGGTAATGATGTAGGCATAGTCTGGTACAATTTCTCTCCATCGACGACCTTCTTCTCCACCTGCAACAGCTCATCCAACTCATCCCATTCGACGTTCTTCACGTCCAATTTGTTCGGAAGCGTTAAACTCTTTGGAAGCATATCTATAGTTTCTGAGGTATCAGTGCCCGATTCAATTCCTGTATCGGTTCTGTCGTCAGGACTCAAAGTCTCCGTGGAAGAGCAGATGGATATATCATTGCAACTCGAATCAGTCGTTATATCCAATGTATCATCATCCGAATCCAAATCAGAGCTTTGACGGTACGAATTTCTCTTCCTCACAGTTACCACAGTCCTTTGGTCAACATTCTCTTTCAAATGGATCATTCCATGTACACCCCAATGTATTCTAAGGGACCCCTCCAAAATCAACCTGCCATTCACATGTCTGCTGCGAATTTCTCCACTTTTACCATCATAAAATTGATTGTATTGCTAAAAGAAAGAATTAATTTCACAATATTAATAATTGTATGATTCTAATCACCTTCAATTTGGTCTCAATAATTGCTTGTGGTATAGTAGGCCCTGACTTGGGGGAATCCTTCTGTTGTCCAAAGCTCTTGTGTGATTCCACCCTGGTTCCATGGCCAAATAACTGTGGCCCAAAAAGAGCCCCATAGCAAGGGACATGACAGTAAGGCACTCCTTTATGCTCCAAATGCTGACCAGGGTTCAGCCTCTTTCCACATTCCTCGCATCTCAAACACTCTGGATGCCAGTCATAGCCAAGGGACTGCTTCCTCTCAGCTATAAACAAAGGAAACTATATTTAATCTGCAGCCCCCTTTTTTTCATGTTCAGCTACACTTTTTTTTCTCATTTCGTTAACTCACCGAAGTAGACGGGTTTTCCGCACTTGTGGCATTTCCACATCCTTCCTGCGATATGTTTCTGTGCACGATTACAAATCGTAATTAGTCTAGTTGGAAGCGACTATCGAGAAGCAGCAGAAAACATCCGGCTGCGAAAACCTCGGCATTGTTGGTCGTATGACTGACATACAGCTGTCAACGAACTCCTGGAGAACTTCAAGGTCTCATACAGACAAAGAATGAATGCTGAAAGATAAATATTTCTACTTCATTTCATCACCCCATACTGAACCAAAGCTATAAATAACAGAATTTACTAAGAATTTCAATTAATTCTCTATTAATTTAGACTATATATCTTTAAATTTTCTATTGGTTCAGTATATTTGGTGGCCTATACTAACAAATTCAAAAGTTTGTATTTCTTTGAAAAATCAAGTATTCAAGCCTCAAATTATTTCTTTGAATAAACATTTAATCAAAGTAAACTTTTATAAACTACTTTCTTTTATTAATATGTATTAATTGGTTACTATAGAGATATTAAGAAACAGCTCTGAACTTGAAATTTTAACTTACAGAAACTAAATAAGAAGTTAAAAATGACTAGGAAAAAGCAAAAATCTGTGGATTCAGATGATGAAACGAATCAACTTGGTAATTTTAATAATGTACAATTTTCGTAGAATACTTTGGCATTAGAAATAATTAAAATCTGAATATTGTTGTAAAAAAAACTATAATATTTCTGTTTTTAGATGCATTGTTTAAGAAAGTCCTTTGGGTCACTCGAGAAATGGCAGAGAATCTTGGTCGTGATTATATTTTGATGACAACTCTGAAGGAGACTATCTACTTCTTAATATTTGGATTCTTTGCTACGCTCATATGTTTAGGAATGGCTAATTCCTCAATGTTTCATCTCTACAAAGTTATAAACGAGCAACTCTTTGAAAATAACGATTTTGACGATGTTAATTCTGCCTCAAAGTTTTGGAGTGTTCGTACGTCTTAGAAGTAGAACCCCAAAGTATTATATTCATTTGTTCCAGTTTCTGGACAATTTCTTCACGAGAAGCTTTTACTGGGATTATTGGTACTATCCAGACGAGCAAGTGTCGGCAACGAATATACATGATCGAAACATATTCTATGAAAATTATTTGCTCGGCGTTCCCCGTTTAAGACAGCTAAGAGTTAAACAGAATTCCTGCTCTATACACGAGTACTTCAAGAAAATTTTTCTAACTTGCTATGGCCGTTATTCGCACCACAATGAAGACACTCAGCCATTCGGATATAAAAATACTTCAGCGTATATTTGACTTAGCACTCTCATAATTATTAAATTTATTAAGACTATTTAATTATAGTTGGACCTGGCAAAGCTCATATTCTACAGGAACTTCAAGTTATTGGGGTAAAATTGACTGGTATCACGGAGGTGGTTATATTCAAGATTTGGGTTTAACGATGGGCGAAACATTGAACCTGATAAAAATTCTGAAAAATGGTTTATGGATAACAAGGAGTACACGTGTCATCTTCTTGGATTTCGCCGTTTACAATTCAAACGTTAATCTTTTCAGTATCATTAGGTAAGTCCAATAACAAGAATTGCCTTCCTAATAGTAAGTAGGAGTTGTTTCGAATTTCCTCCAACCGGAGGTGTTATAGCAAGCAAAAAAATCCATGTTGTCAAACTGCTTCGCTACGCAACCAATTACGACTTCTTTATTATGGGCTGTGAAACAATCATATTCGGGTTCCATCTGTACTACACGATGGAGGAGATCCGCGAAATTATTTACTTCAAGACGGCGTATTTCAAGAAGTTCTGGTCGTACATCGATTTATTAATTTTAATTGTAGTATATACAAATTCGCAGGGCACAAATATTTTATAAAACTATATTGCAGTTGGGCTATACGGCTATGACGTTGGGTGTGATACGAACAATATGGGTGGATCAGAGGATTGAGCATTTATCGAAAAGTCCGCAAGAGTTCTCGAATTTGGATATGCTTTCAACTTTCCAAAAAATATACTGCAATTTGTTAGCTGTGCAGCTGTTCTTCATATATCTTAAAGTTTTCAAGTACTTGAACTTTAACAAGAACATGGCTCAGCTGAATAACACTCTTTCTAAATGTAAACACGACATGATGGGATTTGCACTTATGTTTTTCGTAATTTTTATCGCTTTCTCCGTATTAGGCTATTTATTATTTGGAACAGAAGTATGTAATAATTACTCAATGCTTAACATTTTATTGAAAT
>NW_017097187.1:156637-174710 GCF_001412225.1 Nicrophorus vespilloides
TGAAACGGCGAATAGGATTTTGGCACCAATTTTCTTCATTTGCTTCATATTCCTCGTGTTTTTCGTCTTATTGGTATTCAGATCTAACGTATTCTATAATTCTGTTTTAATAATATCTTTTCAGAATATGTTTCTAGCTATCATCAACGATACATATACAGACGTGAAAACAGAGATAGCCATGTCTCCAGAAGAATTGCAGATGACTGGATTTTTAAAGCGCGGTTATTACAATATCTTAATGAAAATGGGCTTGAAAAAGCTGGTTAAGAAAGAGAAGGTCCAAAAAACCGAACTAGATATGACTGCAGGCGAAATTCGCGCTGCATTGAAACAGTAAATAATTATTGATTTAGGATGCATATGTTAATTAATTGTGGGTTTTAGCATTGGGTTTTCTGATATGGAGATCGAAATGTTCTTTGCTAGGTATAACATCAAACCGAATGCAGAAGTCAAGGAGTATAGCGTGAACAGATTATTAGAAGTGTTGGAAGGAAAAATTGATCCGACGCGTAATACCAGCTAATTAGTCTTAATTTGATAGTTTTCAATTATTATTTTTCAGCTCCGACAATGGACAGACGCAAAAAGGATATGGATAAAGATAAACCTATGGTTGCAATTGATGATTTCATGAAGTAAGTTTTTTTTCGCAATTTAACATAAACATAATTACGAAAACGAACTTAAGGCAACAGGAACGCTTGGAGGAAATTGAAAAAGCTTTGGACAAGACGACAGAAGCGTTAGCTACATTACTTTCACGTCTGAGTACACTGGAAAACGTGAGAAAAGTGAAGAAGGATCCAAAGACAAATCAAGAACCTGAAATTAGCGAAGAGGACTAAAATTAATAAGAAATAGTGAGTACTGATGATGGAAAATTATAGACAAAATTCATTTGTATAAATATTTTTTAAACTCTTTATTAGTTTATGGTACAAACTATAAACAGAAATAATATTATGCTTGAAGCAATAACATTTTATACAGTATACGAAAAGGAAAATCAAAGAAACCAATTATTTACATGCATTTTTTTCGTATAAAGAATTTTACATCAATTACATATTTATCTAATAAAGAAATAATAAAACGGAACACCTCGAGAGGCGTCACGTGAATAGATCATATGTCAAAACTTGATATAGCACAATGAGAATCCCAAGTGTATACTAGTATAAAATTAGCTCGCATAAGGTTTCTTTTTTCATATAAATATTTCTAGTGGAGAGACGAGAGATAGAGATAAAACAATAATATATATATAATATGTATATAAATTAATATTAAGTAACAATAGAAATAGTGACTAAGATTGCAATGCAAATGTACGTTTACGTCGGTTTTGCAATTTCGTTTAGAATTTTGTTAAATTGTCGGCACTAGGTGACGAATCACGGGTCAAAGACGGTAAAAGGAAAAAAATAATAACACAAAATATTAACTAAATAAAGAATAATGTGGGTGGGGTTCGGGGCGTTTACTAAATTTACGTTAAAATCAGATTACTAACAACAGCAGTAATAACTGTGTGAGGCGAACGCGCATTTAATAATCTACCATGTAGTATATATAGGTACTATATAAATATAATATACATATATAAAGTTGCTCATTTTTGTCTCTTCTGATCCTATGTTTTCTCCAAAAGACTCCACTCTTAATAAAATCTTACTGGGAACCGAACCTTTTATATGATTATATAACATCGATTATATATATATATAGATTTTTTTTGCTGCATTTGTGTTGGGTGTGAGAGTTTCAAATGTATACTTAGAATTGGAATCCCCCCATCGGCACCGATTGGTCTGCGCCGAAGTTATACTGCTGTTGCTCGGTATTGACGGATGGTGCCACACGTCCGTCCTCGCTCTCCACCCCAAAGAAGAGGTCGATGATGTCGTAGGCCTTTTGGTAAACCTCAATGTTTTCGTGTGATTGCAAAAATTCAATTTTATCTAAACCTAAACAAAGAGAACAGAGATATTAGTTAATGTAATGAAAATATGAAGTGGAACATTTATGAATGGTGACATACCTCCGCATTCCTCAACAAGCATGGCATATTTATTCATGGCTAATTGATTCTTGGCGTCTTGTTCGCCGAGTTTGAGGATGTTTTCTAAACCGTTGAGAGCGACCTGGACAATCTTCACGTCCATTATGGTTAGGAGTTCGCACAGCGGCTTGATGCATCCTTCGTCCACTAAGTACCTGATTTGATCCGGGGTACCGCCGCTGGTGGCATTCGTAATAGCCCAGGCAGCCTCCTTTCGCGTCTTAAACTCGCCTTTAATCATAAGTTCAATTAGTATGGGGAATATGTTTGCGTCGAGGACCGCTTGGATTTGTTGCCTATTGCCAGCAGTGATATTGCTTAATGTCCAGCAAGCCTCTTTAATCACCGTCTCCTTGTGCGAACTGAGGAGATGGTAAAGGCATGGTAGAGCGCCGCAGTTTAGGATCACTTGTGTCTGGATGTCATCGCCGGTCACGATATTGCCGACAGCCCTTAGTGCTGCAGAAACGACATTCAAATGCTCGTTCATGAGCAGCTCGACGAGTCGTCTGCACACGCCAGCATCGATCACAGCTTGGATTTTGTCATTGGGTCCATCGGACAGGTAACTTAAAGCCCAGCAGGTGTCTGAGAGTACGTCGGCGTCACCATGGAACAGCAGACGAGCGAGCACGGGCAAAGCAGGTTTCACCTGCCTGAAATTCGGTGGTGGGTTTTTGCCCCTGCACAAATTCGACAGAGCCCAAACTGTATTTCTAGCCATCGTCACCCGGATATTTTGCCCTACCAACCTGCACAAAACAATAACAAATGTAACTTCCACATATACGATCTAAATTAATGTACGTACTGCAACAATGGTACAAGAATTCCACAATCCAATACATGGTCGCGACAATCCTGCGAGTCGCCAGCAATATTACCCAAAGCCCAGACAGCCTGCTCCGTCACGTCTTCGTGTTTGCTGCTCAGCAAAGAAATAAAAATGGGCACAGCTCCGGCTTCAATAACCATGCGAGTCTGTTGAGATGTACCCGAGGCTATGTTTGTAAGCGCCCATGCAGCTTCGAACTATAAACAAACAACATATTGAAATTAATACAACGCAATAATAAAATGAAGATTTAATTCACTTACTTGCAGAGTAGAATTATTCGAATTTGTCAAGAATTCAACGAGCCTAGGCACGATTCCAGTTGTTATAACTTCATCAATAGGAGGATTGGGTTCTCTGCTCAAGAGCTTCCTGAATTTCTGTGTAGCATGCAACTGATCTTGCACAACCATACTGGACAAATCCCTAACCATGTCTGGTGTAATCATTGGCTCTGAAGCCAATGTCAAATCTCCTTCCTGAAGAGAAAATCTCAATAAATCAACAGGATCCCAATAGAAATTAATTTCAAGTTTCAATTTTTCACTACTGTATAGATCAGAATCCATCTAGACAGTACATAACATATAGCTTACCTGCATATCATTCTCATCACGCAGGAGGGCAGCATTGACATTCCTTCTCTTGTTCAGATGTTGTTCCCTTTTCTGTTTTCTCAACTGGAGGCCTTCCTCTTCCCTTCTTCTCCTCAACTCTGCAGAGTCCAGAGTTGGATTTTTGTAGCGGTGCTTGTGTGCAGAGGAGGACATCTGAATCAAATTAAAATTTTAGAATATTACAATTGAATATGACCAAAGCAATTAATTAATTGCACAACAGATAAGCGTGCGAACGAAATGGGGAAAATTGATATGACAACGTCAGTGTAATGATTCTTTAGTGCACACACATACAGACAGACATATAGGAGAGAGGAGAGTGAGACAGACAAGATTCGCAATCGGATTTGACCGTCGATTATTTCGATATGGGACTTTCATGTAGGCTTACGTAATAAATTGACTATATTTTACTTACTTTCAATCTTGTTTCACCACCCTAGGAGCTGCGAATTCCTTATAAATATTTTTCGTTGCTCACTGCCACAATACCTCACCTCATAAAACCATAACCTTCCAATGAATGAAGTTGGTAAAATTCGATGAATTAAAGGTTCAACTGGAACAACCTGAAGACATAAAATATCACTAGCTCTAATACATCTTCTATATTCAATTTCCAAGCAAACAAATACATATTAGTCTAATTAATTTAACTAATTAATATACGAATGATTAAAAATTATGTAAAAATATTTATCGGAAAATTGTACTTTACCATAAACCAACATAATAATAATAAAAAATAGTAAAAATACAAAGTAATTAATAATTACGAGTACTTAAAATTTGCAGATTAAGTTTAAAGTATGGTAGTTGATGAATACGCTTCCAGGAAATTCTATTGAGTAATAGCACGATTCTGAGATTTTTCCAATTTTGAATAATGCAACTTCACTCTTATAGATTAATCTCTTCCGAACCTTAACCTCTTTTTAATTTTCTTTTAATTATTATTTTCTCAAAATTTCTTTTAATTCCTTCTCCTCGTTATTTTATCGTTTTATTTAGCATTTAATTAAAGACTATGCCAGGTGCCATTATGGAGTGCGGGGACTTTAGCGAATTTCAAGTAAAGTTTAATTCACATTTTGAATTGAATACAATTCATCCACCGAAATCACGTTACAGGATGCATTAAAGAATATGCGTAAAGTGGACGATATCATAATAAACACACTCAACGCTGCTATACCGACGCATTCTTTCCATCCAGATGCAAGCAAATCCTGCAAGGAACTCCAGGGTCAGATTCAGGAGGGCAATGTGCAGAGGGAACAAGCAATCAAGAAATGCATCACAGTTTCTGCTGATCGCGTGAAGAAACTCAGAGAGCAACGTGAGACTGATCTAGGTGATATTAGTATATCAAAATCTCTGCGAGCTGAACAAACAAAGGTTTGTTTGCACATTAAACCACCTTCAATGGAACATAGTTAAATATTCTTTCTTTTTAGCTGAGAATGCTGCAAGTTGAACTCAGTGTTGAGGATATGGTGAAAGAAAGGACCTCCAAAGTCTTCAATGAAAGATGCAGGAAATACTTGAAGGAATGATCTCTTTGTGTGGGGATCTAGTAGACTGGATGTTTGTAGGAAGACATATATAAATTGGATTGATTTTTTGGGAGTTGAAAAGACATTTTGCTCAATCAATTTGTAAGCTGTTGCCTGACTGGTTTCTACTGCTTTAGATTCAGTCAACAGTTTGTTTCTCTTTCCTCTCCTTACCTGTTGAACATTTTTGTACATTCATATACCATAAATAATATGTAATTACAACATTAAAATTTATAATTTTCAATTCTTACATATTTTCTTAAACTTTAAAACTTCCTTCTCAGCATATTTCTTAAAAATTTACAAGAAACTTATAGTAAAATACTACTTTCTAGAATTAATTTGAATGATATTACAACTATAAATATAAACATTGAATTATAGAATATAAAAAGTAACCAAATAAATAGTTTCCATCTCGTTTCGATAGGTTTTTGATATAAATATTTGTAATTACTTCTAGAAAGTAGTTCTTTTTAAAAGTATTGTTTTTGTAAATAAAGTTGCCTACAATAACAACTTGACACAAGTTCCATGTCATCTGGAATTGTATCACTATCAAAAAATCAATTTTGTTATTAATTGCGACTGTTTGCAAATTAAAGTATTAATTAAACAAGTTTTGCTAGAATGTCAGGTCCATCTGCAAGCAGAGTTTTGGCCTGGAGTCCAGACAAAACTCACAGCGAATTCGAAAGGTATTTAACTCTAACCTAGAAATCCATATGTATTGACTTTACTAATGAAATTTCTCCATCAGATGGGTATGCATTTATCCAGCTTACATAAACAATAAGAAAACGTTGGCTCAGGGCCGTAAGATTCCGAAGAATATTTGTGTAGAAAACCCTACTCACCAGGAGATTCGTGATGTTCTTGTCGCTGCAGGTCTGAAAGTAGGAGTTGAGAACAAATTGTACAGCCGGGAGAGGAGCAAGGAGCTGCTCTACAGAGGAAGAATTCGCGTGCAATTGAAGAATGATGATGGCACTTTGTACAGTGATAAATTTCCAACCAGGGAAAGTCTGATGGTACATTTAGGTGAAATGATCCCTAAATTGAAGACTAGGCAAGCTAAACCAGTGGCTGACCAACAGCAGCAGACCCATGGAAAGGGCAAGAAAGGTGGAAAGAGTAGAAGATGATGATAACTGTATTTTTTTGTTTACTTTAAGAATACTTTTGTTTAATTAAAATAAGAAGAATTTTATTTGGTTAATGGTTTGTTTTTCTTAGAAACATAAAGTTTATTTATAACTTTCTTATTTCTGCTCAAGTTTTTATTTTTTTATTGTACCATATTACTGGAATTGCAGTGATTGATGATTTCATGGAAATGTAAAATGTAATTGTGAAAATTTATATTGGTCAATAAATAGAAAGTAGTATTTGCATTTTAGCTTGTAATAAGTTTAAATGTACCCAGCTTAGAAATATTGCTTTCATGTAATTTTGAGAAAAAGTAATTTTCCAAAAAAAAAATCTTAACTTTTTTGTTTAATTTTAATGAATTTTAATTGTTTAATTTAATTTTATGAATATTTATTGCTTTCAGATATTATTGTAACACAAATTTTCAAAGAAATTGAAATGATGATCAGGGATATAAGTATTTTTATGTGTATTGCTTCCAGCAATTTTATTGGCCCGTATAATACTATTGTATTAAAGGGGCGGCCAGACCTTTTCCAGGAACAGCCATGGTTGCCTACCTGAAAATACTGGGAACCGAACCTAAAGTTTTTGGTATAAAAATTGAAATATATTCTTAATTAATTATTAAATATATTCTTAATTGACTCAGGTTATTTATATTTGAAATGATAAGAGGAATAGGAAATTTTGATTAGCGACATCTTGGGAATTTATCTGGAATACGGTGACGGCAGTGCCAGTAGGTTTTCCCGATTCATGGAAAAGTTAACTATAATTAGTTGTGGTTTCGTATCGATAATTGTTAAAAAAACAGTTCGTGTGTGCACGTACAAAGCTCGTACCTCTGCGTCGTGCTCGAAACGTCTTGTTTTCCCGTCTCTTTCTGTTCGTGTTTCCGTTTCGTTCGACTTGTGTTCGGGAATAAACAATAAACTAAAAATATAATATGTAATGAGGCAGACTTCAGTGCTGTGACTAGTATGTTAATTGTTTTAACTTTTCTGTTGTGTTTATTAATATATATAAGTTCTATGAGCTCTGCGGACAAGAAACATCCCCAAGACGAAGCTTCAAGGTAGCCGTGCACCCTCGCACATTCAAGAAATTCATATATGTACCAAATAATCGCGTACACATACACACCACACGCATTCCTTATACACTTTGCATACTATATATACTTTCATTACATGCACGCGAACAAGAATACATTGGAAAACGATTTTTTCACACCCTCCATATCAAAGTATTTATGATACGAGATAGAATAATTTTCTGAGATCTAAGAGGTTGTTTTGGTAGAGAAATCATGTCCAATGAAGAGATCAAAAAGAATCCCAGGAAGCGACAACGACGGCACTCCTCAGAAGAACTCTTGCAAGTGATTCTGTTTAGGACCTACTAAAAATATGTGCCGTATATGTATTTAGCTTTTCACTCCAAATACTATGTCCTGTTTGTGTCCTTTCTAGGTTAAATGTAAATGTCATATTTCAGTGTCATCCTCCTGCACATATAAGTTATTTGCCCCTTTGCTCTCTCTCTCTCTCTCTCTCACACACATTCACTCATCCGATGGATATGTACCATATCATTTATTTATTTTTGTTCACCTTCTTCGAAGCCAAAAACCTCATTTAACACTGTAGTTTTGTATGTTTCTCTCTTTTATTATTTACTTCTATCTCTATATCTCTTTTGGTCCATCTTATTTATGCCCTGACAAAAACATGTATGATGACATTGAGTTTTTGCAGGAATGACCAAGAGGCCTCGTCTAGTGACATACTAAATAAAATGAAGAGGGCAGCTGCAAAGAAGCTCATTGAGCGTTATTTTTATCAGCTGACTGATGGTTGTGGCAACCCCCAGTGCCAAAATAAATTTTGTGCATCTAGTGGGGAGGTAATTACCCCCACCAGTATATATATTTTTATGTATATATACTCAGAGCATTTGTATTTTGAGCTCAAACACCATTCCTCTTCTAGGTGAACAACATCACACCAAATCAAGCTGCTGCTAAGGCTATAGAGTTATTTTCCAAAGAGGCTCAACTGTGTGAAAGACACCCTACTAAAATGGCTCGCACCCAGGAGGATTCTGTTATTTCCATTCTACCAGAAACAAACAATGAGGAATCAAACTCTTCAGTGGACACTACACAACTGGCTGTACCTTGCAATGAGATGGCACTTACATCTAGTAGTGAATCAACAAGCAAAGCAAATAGTACAGTTACTAGTTTTACAGACGGTAAGTAATCATTATTTTTATCAAACATAAACAGTGAACAAAATGAAAACAAGAGGATATTTTTTCACTGAGAACACTGAACTTTGTGGTATTTATTCAATTACAATTTTATGATGGTTTTCAATATACAGTGGAACCTCGCCTAACGAGCACCTCGCATAACGAGCATTTTGCTTAACGATCATTTTGCTTAACGAGCAAAATAAATTGTAAGAAAAATGACTCGCTTATGAGAAGAGAAGTCCCGGATTGTGCGCCTGCTACATAATTTTTAAAAATATGTGTATTTTTGAATATGTTTCACTATACGAGTTAAACGAATTAAACTCGTTAAGCGAGGTCCCACTGTATTTAAATTATATCTTGAGATGATATGTACTTTAGTCAGTTATTTAATGCTTTGAATTTTTATCAATATTAACATTATTTCTTCACTGATTTTTTTTTTAATATATTATAGTTATTCTAATTATTTTTTCCTAATTTTAGATGAAACAGTACCCTATTTAACAGAAGAAAAACTTCTTGAGATTATTGATGAATGCGAAACATGTAAACAGTATTCAAAGTTGATTAGAACTTTGGGACAGGTTTTTAGCAACATTAGTTCACTCACTCGGAGCTTTAGACAGACACCAAGTACACCTATTGATGCAATGCTGGATATCGCAACAGGTAATAAATATATATAAAAAATAATGAAACAAGTGCTAATATTAAAAATCATATATTTTTCAGGTGATTTTATGACTTTGAAAAAGGAGGACGTTAGATCTCTAGAAGGCGAGAAGGACAAAGATGAAGATAGTTGTGTGGATGCTACGAGCTGCGAAGGGGTCCGAAAGCGCATGGAGCTGGACTACCCCTCGTTGAGGAGGTCATATGCTGCGCTTTTTAATTTGCCAAACAACATATTCGAGAGTGCGATGGTGAATGCACTCGTCTCGTTAGCTGGATACCTGCAGATGGAGCTGCAGACTCGAAACCCGAAGACGTGCAGCGAAGATGACATCGTCGATGTTCTGATCATGGCATTCGAGATACCGGCATTGGGGTCTGGCGATTTCCTGGAGACAGCTTTTCCAGCCCTTTGCAGAGCCACCAAGTGGCTAACAGTTGATATACAAGCAAAATTAGCGTATGCTTGGGCAGGTCCTGGATGTTCAAGTCTTCGCAGTTTCCTTGAGAATCTGCACCAGCTTGTAACACTCCGAGTGATACTCTCGCAGTTTCATCCAGATTTTTTCGTGCAAGACGAGAACGTCGTGACGGCGGCTACGAGTATCATGAGGGTTCTCTATTACTCCAATATATTGGCCGGGGCACTGGAGTCCCCGGAACTCAATCAGGACGACGAAACAGATCTTTCCAATTTGGGAAGAAAATTGCACCAGAAGGTGCTGCCAGTTGATGAGCTTGCTGCGCAGTTAGGTATCAATGTCCTGGACTGCCGTAAGCCTTTCTTACCGTTCAGCGAATTCTATAATGAGCCATTGAGTGATGTCGTTGAAATGGACAAGGATTTTGCTAACTACAAGGGGGATATACATAAATTTAGTTTTATGCGGTATCCATTCATACTGACACCGGCGACGAAGACACTCGGACTGTATTATGATAATAGGATAAGGATGTTTTCGGAACGACGAAACAGTTTCCTGCAGAACGTATCGCTTGGTACGAACACGAGTCCTTATTTAAGGTTGCGAGTAAGACGCGAGCACATCATTGACGACGCTCTGGTAGCGCTCGAGATGGTCGCACTGGAGAATCCTATCGATTTGAAGAAGCAACTAGTCGTGGAATTTGAGGGCGAACAAGGAATAGATGAAGGCGGTGTCTCTAAAGAATTTTTCCAGCTTGTCGTGGAAGAGATCTTCAATCCTGATTACGCTATGTTTACTTTTCAAAACGACTCGCAAACGACTTGGTTCAACCCAACCAGCTTTGAGACTGAGAGTCAATTCACCCTGATTGGAGTAGTCTTGGGCTTGGCAATTTATAATAATGTAATTTTATCAGTTAATTTCCCAATGGTTCTCTATAGGAAACTTATGGGCAAGAAAGGATCTTTCGAAGACTTAGCTGAATGGAATCCTGTAAGTTAATCACCTTTTAGATTTTTCAATTCAGATTCATATTATTTCTTCTATTTCAGACTTTGTACAACAGTTTAAAGCAGTTATTGGAATATACAGAGGATGACATCGAGGATGTATTCATGCAGACTTTCCGTGTAAGTTATCAGGATGTGTTCGGTACTTTGCTGCATCACGATCTGATGGAGAACGGCGACCAGACTGCGGTCAATCAGAATAATAAGCGCGAGTTCGTAAAGTTGTACGCAGACTTTTTGCTTAATAAATCAGTGGAAAAGCAATTCAAGGCATTCTACAAAGGTTTCCAAATGGTGGTCGATGAATCCCCATTGGAGATGTTGTTCCGTCCAGAAGAAGTGGAGTTACTTATTTGCGGAAGCAAGGTAATATGACATTTATTTTAATTCTGTTGATGATTTGCTAATGTTATTGTTTTATTGCAGAACTTTGATTTTATTGAGTTGGAGAATGCCACGGAATACGACGGCGGTTACACGAACAGTACACTGATCGTTCGGCATTTTTGGAGTGTTGTTCATGCCTTCTCCTCCGAGGAGCAGAGGAAACTTTTGCAGTTCACGACGGGATCGGATCGAGTTCCTATTGGAGGTCTGAGCAAACTGAAGATGGTGATCGCCAGAAATGGGCCGGACTCGGATCGCTTGCCCACCGCGCATACATGCTTCAATGTACTTTTGCTGCCTGAATATCTCACCAAAGAGAAGTTGAAGGATAGGCTCATCAAGGCGATAAACTATTCTAAGGGCTTCGGAATGCTCTAAGAGTAGACGCCTGCAAGCGCTGCTCTATTCATTTTTTTTTTAAATTTTCACTGCTCTCCGTCAATTTCGTTTTGTAAATATTATCTATCATAATGATCATGCAGCAATGATTCATTTAGGGCAGAAACTGGAGAGAGCAGAAATCGTTAATTTTATTCATGGTACGTATATATATTGTGTATATATATGTATACGTGCTGCGTACATATTTATTTGTTCAATGTTTCCTTTTTTAACCAACAAAATGTCGCACCATCATGGTGCGGCTTTGGAGAAATGTTCAAATTTTTGTACTCTTTGTCATTGATTTCACTATTATTTTGTTTTAACATATTGTGATTTGTAGAAAGGGAAGATGAAAAGAAAAATAACTAATACTAATATAGATTTGTCTCAAATGCGATTTTTTGAACAAATAAAGCGAGATATTTATGGCTTATTTTCATCATTTATCCACGAATTAATTCCTAATTCTTGAATCGATTACACGGATTGGAAGTTATTATATAGCAAAAGTTCAAGTTTCGAACTAATTTAAGGAAATTAATAAAGTAGAAGGCATTTTTTTTATATTTCAACAAAACCTTGTCTATTTTTTGGTTTGATTTTTTTTTTGTATTTTGTTGGAAAAGAATTTGCTGAAATATTTATTCACAGTTTTCGCTACAGTAGTAAAGAAAGACCTATAGAGAGAATAAGAAAGATATAAATAATAGAAATTATTGTTTTTGTTTCTCTGGGCAATTAACTGTTTTACTTATCAATAATAATAACAAATATTACCTGTTACACACACACAAGAAAAGATAAAAATTTGATAATAAATAAATTGTGGGCAACAGTGAACGAAAAAAAAAAAAAATTAATACATAATAACATGGAAGCAAAAGAAAAACGTCGTTTCGATGCAACACTTACTCTTATACAAGTAGAAAAGAAGCACTCCGATTGTTCACATCACTCCTCCTTTTGTTTTCCCCTGTTTTTTTTTTTCTCTTTAAATATATATAATATATAGGATGTATACGATTACAAATTTCTCTTAAAAAACTACATTTCATAATTAACCACTTAAAACTAAATTAAACCTAAAATACATTAAAGAAAGTACCTAAAATCTAACATATTTTTAATATATATATATACAGACAATATTATATGCTCTTGCTCTACATCGATTTCTTTTATATCCATATTTATATTATCACCAAATTACCAATAGTTTCAAATAAATGTACATATTACAGTCTTTACATAAACTTGGACTAGACTAGAATTAAAATGCGCGAATAGTCATTTAAAAAAAATAACAAAAAGAAAATGACATCAAGACGATTTTTCACATTCAGAAAGAAAAATATTTGGATGTATTTCTATGTATATATATATACGATTTGCATTTAAAATTGGGAAAGTAAAATAAATACATTCGTGATGCGTTTATATGTATATACTAGCAAAAATCTGCTTGAATGCATTCACTAAACTGCATTCATTTGCATTTAAAATAATTGCATCAATGCATGGATTCAAGCTTGAACTGGACGTTGAAGCTTAGTAGTTTTTTTGCAACAAATGAATAGCGATAGAATGCGACGACCCTCTCCAAAGTGGTCCCCGCATTCGAAAGCCGAACACTCGTACATCCAGAAAATTAAGATTGTAGTGGCGCGATTATATAAAGCATCACAAAGGTAAGATTAAAATTAAAAAGACAGATCTTCATCGACAACCAGGAAGGATCCTAGCCGAGAGAGCCTTTTGCTCTCGTCAACTTCGTCTCCGTCGCGTTGTCTCAATACGACGCCTTCCTTGCTCTCGAACGTATTAGACCTGCTAATCAATTTGCTACCATCCTCGTTCTCATGTTTGATCCACACACGTGTATCCTTCTTTGGGATCTGTTTCTTGTTCTCCTCGACCTTCTTCCACAGGCTTGCGATCCTGCTGGTTATTTGTTTGGAGTTGGTCGGAGGTTTCGTTGGTTCGACGGGCTTCTTCACCGCACCGTTCTTTAAGTTGCTGTTTTGGATGCGACTGTCTGCACTTGGTGACCTGTTGTAGATGCGAGTCGGAGGCGATTTGTTTGCTCGATCCGAACTCGCGCTCTTCGTAAGATGAGCTCTGCTGGTGGGCGCGGCTATTTTTGAGATTGTCTTGGGCGGGGTAATGGCCTTCGCAATGCGTGAAACAGGCGAGACTTTCGGTATGGCACTCGGAATCCTACTAGTTTTCGGCGTTTGTTTTTCATCTTTGGTAAATGTGCCTTGCCTCTCCAATGGACTCGGCGTGCTCGACTTGGTAGTCGATCTGGTACTCTTCGGCGTATCTAGCGTATGCTTCGGACTGCCCTTTGGTGAACTGGACGCGCTCGAAGATGCTGTCTTCGGTTTACCGTAACTAGTAGGAGGTTTTATAGTTTTACTTTGGGTGATTGGTGCTTTTGTAGGTGTTGGCTTCTTCAGCTGAGACGTCGATTTTAGACTGGACGTTACATTCTTCACCAAGTTCGAGGGTTTCAAGGTTTTCGAAGGTTGCATTTTATTGTTTGCATTTGCTTTGGAATAGAGCGGTTTCCTTCTTCCACGGATGCCTTTCGGCTGATCATCCTCCTCTTCCTTCACCGTCATTTCAACGATAGGCTTTTCGCTCGGTTTGACTATTTTCGGTTTTGGTTTCTCTTCGGCCTCGTCCTCCTCGTCTTCGTTAGAGCTGACTTGATCCAGCGATGATTCAGCATCGTTGTTCAAATTGCCGGGATGGTAGTTTTCAACGTCAGAGGAGACTCTCGTTGGAATGGTGCTCTGAACTACCGGGATATTGTTTCCCCAACTCTTGTGATAAGTTCTATAATTCATAGAGCTTCCAGAATTGTGCTCGGAATCATCCTCATTGGAAACCAAACTAAGTGTCTCGCAATCTAGTAATTCGTCAGGCTTGGATTTAGTCTCGCTTAGTGTTTTCAGCACTACGTTAGCCTCTTTTTCGACCAAATAGTGTAAATCTCCATTAATTGGAGGAGATGCTAGACTCGACTCTGTTATCGTTTGAGTCTTGAATCTATCTTTATTTTCTAATCGTTTTTGATTGAAATTCTTTCTAATACTGATTTTAGTCCTGGTTGGACTTTCAGTTGGGGAATTGTTATTGGAATTGCAGGCTTCTAACTGAAGAAACTCAGTTACAGTTTTATCCAAGACCTGAGTCTCGAACCTCGATCTGTCTTTTTGTCTCCTCTCCTTGGGTGTTGTCTTACTGGGGCTTCTAGTATACGTGGCAGTTGAATAATTCTCTACGGTTTTGTATTCAGACTCCGTTTCAGTTTCGTCTTCTTTTGAGTCCATGCTTATACATTCCAGCATCTTTTCGGCAGCCACCGTGTAGGTCTTGTATCTTTCTTTAACCAAATTTCGTTTCTGTTTAGGAGTCATTTTCCTGTTTATCCTAGATTTTTTGGGCGTTGATTCAACGCTGCTTAAATCTGATTGAATTGGAGTTAAGCTTGTAGCGTCCGAAAACTCTGTTGCGTCAGTTTTCAGAGTAGTGGTACAGTCCTCGAATATTTCAGTTGTTTCTATTTCTTCAGTTTCAATGTCCGCGAGTGAGTTACACATATCCGTAATCTCGTTGAAGATGGACGGCGGATTTATGTTCTCCAAATCCGAATCTTGATTAGCCATTAAGTGTAGCATATTTGTGGGTTGTCTCACATTGAATATTGGATTCGGCTGTGTTATTTTGCCGTTTGTCTGATGCGCATCGTCAATTTCAATACTTGCAACGCTGATCATACTTCCTTCCATATCAATCAATTCACCCATCATTGCAGATGGTGGGTTAATGTGATCTAGATTTGAAAGACTATTGTTGTCTAAACTCTCTAAGCTGGAGCATTGATTCAATGAATTGCTGAGTGCTCGTTTCACCATCAAACCAGCTGGAAGAGAACGTTTTCTTGCAAGTAACTTTGGGCTCTTTCGGACGCAATCTAAAGCACTACTGGTTAAAGAGTTCATTTGCGATGGGGGTTGAATTTGGTCTAGTTCTAGTGACGCAGCACTAGTAATGCTCAACGATAATTCCGCTTCGTTCTTGAAGGTTGTCGCCATTTTTGTGGCTTCCATAGCAATCAACGTTGATTCAGTTAAAGTGCTCGTGTTAATTGACGAGAAATCGTTTGATTGAAGGCCATCTACTTCATCCAGTAATAGGGGTTCTTCATTTTCCAACTCTTTGTCGCTGCTGCTGAATGTTATAACATTAGGAGCACTACCGGATATGCTGGGAAAGGTGACATCATTTGGGGAAGTATCATCGTTCCAGGTGTCACCGCCCCCATCGGTTACCGATGTTACAAATTTGGTTTCTTCTTTATTTTGCAAATGCGAGGAGGCCTGAGAAACCAGTTCAGCTGTGAATCTGTCCAAAGATTCGATCATTGCATCGGGGTCGAGCATTCTGTTATCTATGTTCGACAAAGGTTCTTCAGCACTATCAGAGCCAGACTTCGTTTGATCTGTCGATAAGTTCTCTGCGATATGCAATGATTTGTCCGGTGATATATCTGTCCCTGCTGACGTTACCTTCGATGGGCTTAACATTTTCTCCGCGTGTCCGACTATGCTTTCTGCGGGTATGGTGTCGACGTCTGCTACCGTTGCTGGAACTGGTACTGCGGGACTTTGTTGTTCTATGTTCCCGGCAACAGACGCAACATTCACGTTTTTTGAATTGTTACTATTCTCCTTCTCTAATAATCGTGAACACTGTTCGTTCTCCATGATTTTATTCATATTGAACTGTTTGGTCGCAACACCGATCGGTTTCTCCTTTTCCAATACAGCAATCTGCTTTCGTTTTGGCATACCGGCGGAAATGCACTGCTCCAATAAAGCTTGCTCAGTTTCAAAAGATTCGCCGGACTCCATGCTTGCAGATGAAAATGACTCTGGTTTCACTTTGTTAGGAAGTGGAGCAGATTCACCCTCACCATCAGTTCTCCTTAGACCTGCTATGCTACTGTCCACAGTCAAGTCACTTAGACTCGATCTAAGTGAAAATTGGCATGGGCTGTTCTCCACAGCAAAATTTGAAACTTCGTCATTCGTTCCGAAAAATACCGGATTTTGCTTTTTTTCCTCTTTGATCTTAATTGCAAATGGCTTTATAGGAGTGCTTGTCTGGAGGATACGGCTGTGTCCTGGAATTTGTCGTTTTGCCTTCGTCTTGGCCATACCAGTTTTGATGCATTCGGCTAACAAATTCTCATTGTCCCCGGACAAATTGCTGCTATCGTCAGAGAGGTCATCTTTTCTAGATTTAGTGTCGGTTTGCATCGAAAGCACACTTAAATTGGAGTTGGATCCAGCACGGCTTAAAACAGCAGGTGTATCCTCAGTGGAATAACTGCATACCGTGTCTGAGTTAACCGAGGTTGATTTGGTTGTTACAGTGTTCACTTTTCGCAATAAAGGAATACCGCGTCCTTGCGGTCTCGGTATTCCAGAGTTCACAGGTTTGCTAAATGAGGGTATTTTGCTGCTAGACGGACTATTTTTGGATTGCCTATATCTAAATGAAAAATATATACTTTAGTCATTTTGAAATTGTACATTCCTTTATACTTGGTATTACCTATTATTCTGCATACCAGTACGTATACAATCCGCTAATATCAAGTCCTCATTCTCATCATTTTCAGAGAGTGGTACCGAACTATCCAGTTTTTCTTGGTCAACGTCTTGTTTCTCGGCATCTACTTCTGTACGCGTTGGTTGACTAATCGATGAATTTCCAATTGGTGCAGAATCCTACATACATAAATGTTATAAGTATTTTTTTTTTGAATATAATTTATTTTATTTTACTTTAATGTCATCACACACGGGCTCATCTTGATCATCGATTGTCAAACTACTGATACTGGTCGCTGTTGAAAATTGAATTGGTGTCGACTCCTCCTTGAACTTAGTGATAATGTCTTCGAATACACTAGTTCTCTGACCGGGAACATTTCTGGGCAAAGGTAAAGGAGGACGACCAATTTCTTTAGTGCGCGAAGTCGATGGAAACTCTAAAGGAGTTTTCCTTGGTTTCGGACTAGGCGGCACCGTTTGCGATGGTGAATCTGGTAAATCACTAGGTGATATTATTCCACTATTCAATCGACTGTAACATATAATGCAATAAGAAATGGGTAAAATCAGTAGTATAATAAATATGATTTTAAAATAAAATTTACCTAAAATCGGATACAACGGAACTTCGGTCGTCGTGAATAGAATGTTGCTCAACGCTACCCAAAGATGCCAAAGAACTGGATCTGGAAAACATCAGCGGTGTTTGTTCTGCGTAATTCACAGCTGGTTCAATAAATTTAACCGCTTTCGCAGCTTCATTGGGAGACGGCATTTTTTCTTGTACTTTCTCTTGATTTTCTCCACTTTCTTGTGATACCTCAACTCCGACTGGTATCGAATTTAAAGATCCAAAACTGCTAACTCTGGAGAAGTAGCCCGGCGTTCCCTCCTCGCAATAATTAATCGGTTTCTCTGGTGACATCAAACCCGAACTTGGATCAGACTTATTGGACTTTTCTCCAGGTTTATCTAAATCAGATATATCTTCGACGGAACAATGATCCTTCTCGTCATCAACATGGGGCACCGCTGGAATATTGCTTGGTTTCGCTCCTTCTTT
>NW_017097187.1:174721-188250 GCF_001412225.1 Nicrophorus vespilloides
TGCAATATGTTTTCAATGTATCTCCAACATATTCAGTGCCGTCCTTGGATAATTTGTCATCGTCAGAATCATTTTCCGCATATCTTAAAGAATAATCAGTCGGTTGGTCTAAATCGGTTTCTGTATATGTGCCGAATGTACTAGACGAATCTTTGTCGCCCTTTTTATCTTCTAACGGAGGTTGTTTCACTGATTCCTTAGAGGAAGACTGCTTTTTGGTCAATTCTACATATTTTTTATTATACTCTACTGGTTGATTGGAAGCATCCACTTCGTCGGGAAATTCGACTGAATCCTTACTTCGTGTATACGAAGTTTTCCTTTGGTTAACATAACTTAAACTTTTAGCTCCATATCCTTGAACCATGCTACTTCCTGCACTGGTACTACTTCTGAGCTCTTTTTGGTAACTTGTAGATGGTTCACTGATATTGAGACTAGCAAATCCGTTGCACAGATCCGAGTGAGTCTCGCTGCTCCTCGTCGTCCTGGATTCATACACTAATTTCTCGTTGTGCGTTTTGAATTCATGACTTTCAGAACGCACAACGTGCGGTTTAATTGAACTACGGGAGCGAGCACTTTCAGCTTTCTGCTGTAAGTAACTGCCCGGTGTATATTTTTCTACTTTCGTCGGTGAATCCCGGTCTGTGTTATCAAACGTTTCCGATAGATTCTGATCGAGATCCCTCATTAAAGCTTTTTGTTTCCTTGCTCCCAAAGTAGGTAGCACCGGCAGATCCATAGCCCGTGCAGTCGAATCCATCTGAGGAAGAAGACTGTGCGATGGCCTCGAACTCAAAAGGTTCTTCAGTGCGGCACTGGAGCCAGTTGCTATCATTTTATGCTTTGAATGATTCAAACTTCTAAGCATCGCAGGCGCTCCCATTTGCCAAAGCGCTTCCTGATCCACTTGATTCTTTGCAGAGAGATTCCAAAGTGTTCCACACGCATTACTAACTATCGTCAAACTAGGACTCTTCAGTTGATCCAATAATATCTGTAGACAATTGTACTTTCTGAGAATCTCCCTATAGTCATCTCTTACTGCAATTTGGCTCGAAATATTTCTTAGAATTCCACCAGCATTCTCATTGATTGTCAATGACTTGGATGGGGCTTTGTACGATATCATATCTATCAGGAAGCCCAGTCCTCCTTCGACAGCGCAAATCTCTAATTTATTTTCAGGACAGTGAGCGGATAGATTCCAAAGAGCTGAAAGGATGGACTTCAGCGTGTTCTCTTTGATGGTGGCCATTCCGGCTTTCATTAGAGCAGCCACCGTTCCGACTTCTCTAAGAATTTCTTTACTGGTCGGATCCGCTCTCCAAGATAAATTGCGTAAAACACTAGCTGTTACCTATTGTATATATTGAGATAAGATTATAATAGAGACAATTAATAATTAAGTATTATACGTTACCTGTCTGAGTTCGTCAATTGGGCTTTGCAATTGTATGACCAGAGCTCTCATGAACTCCCTGAACGAGCATAAAAGTGCTTTAATGCCACCATCTCCGAATGTCAAATTCGTTAGAGCCATGCAGGCGTATCGCCTAAGTAGAACGCATGAAGGTGCATCGATGACACTTCCATGAAGGGCATGTTCTACTTCTACCAACGAGGCTATGATATGGATTCCACCCAATTGGCAGATGGCTTGTCGGTGGCCCTCGTCGAACGAGTGTTTCATCAAATTTGCTATTGTTGAGACCGGATGGTTATCGACTTCGGAGGCGCTAGTGATGCTTGCCTCCTGATTCTCGGACGACGATGAAATGTCCGGTTCGTAATCTGTGCCGTTCTTCAGGGCTTCGGTGTATTTTCGCGCTTGTTCCAATAGTTTCAATACTCGTGTCTCTCGCTTCCTTAACCTTTCATCCGGCTGCGCATGTACCAAATTATGCAATGCCTGAGATGCCTTCCGACGAGTTTCCAATTCCTTGTCCGATTGCACCAGCTGTACCAGCAAGGGAATACATCCAGACTGACGCATAGCCAAACAACTTTCTGGGCTGGTACTCAATGCAAGCAAGGTATCGCCCATGTCAGCGTGCTCTTGTCCACCAAGCATCGCCAAAAGGCTATATACCATATCAACTTTGGCCTCGAACTGTTGCATCGATTTGCGTGAAAGTTGTTCAGGACTGCCCAAAACGCGATCCAAAGGAGCACCGCCCGAACTGGAGGCGAAACTTAGCACGCTCTGTTGATCCTAAACGAGCGCCGATAGTAAATTACATTTAAATTTAACGCCGCAAAAATGGACCACTTACTACATTATGTTTGTTCTGGTGCTGATCCGGGTTATGGTTAATGTGTTCCGAATTCCACATGCTCCTCTCCACTGGCCAAGTGCCATGATAGAGACTGTTGATCGGCTTGACGCCTTGGTTACCTATTGGTTCGCTGCTGACGGACATTTGGGTACTGGAAACACGCCCACACTCGTCTTCGCTGGTGGTGGTTTCACCTCCTTCGACAACATCATGCTGAAAAGAAATATACTTAACATCTATCCAAAAACTACACCTAATCATCCACTTACTTCGGCACTTCCCGTTGATGCTGTTGGTAATAATGATGGTTTTTTGGTTACTTGTTCTACGGCCAGCGGTTCCATTATCAAATCCAAAGGTTGAGATTTTAGTGTAAGTATAGAGTCATCTTGGCAAAACTGAAAAACAATAAAAACATACTTTTATTGTATCTTCACAATGCAAATCAAACATTCCTAATTAGATTGAAGTTCAAAGCTTTTAGCATCATCCTACATAGAATAGTAAACTTGAGTTATTCCGCCTCTGAGATTGCATTTAAAGCAAGCGGTAATAATAAAGAAGCAAGCACGCTTTTTGCAATCTTGCAACTATTTAAATCACGCTCAGAGCCCACGCATTGCGAAATAATTGCGCTGAAAACACAATAATATCCATTGACATTGAAACAGCCCGAGGGGAAACTAAATTAGAAATCGGCAATAAAAAAATGTATAATTTTAATAACAGAGGGAAAGAAAATTGGTTTCTGCAAACCGTAAAATACTTTCTATTGCGTTTACTTTTATCGTCATTATTCAAGCACAAATATTTAAATAACGCAGCGGCTCTATTAAAAGAAAAACTATACAACAAGAACATGAATTAATGATTATTTTAATAATGAGTATGTACAAGATGAAACAAGTCATGCGCATCTTTTAAAGAAAAACGCATAGCTTTGAATTTGATTAAATATAGAATAATCATATATATGTTCCGTGAGTCAATGTAAAAATAATTTTAATATGAAGACATAACTTTACTGCTCTAAATAGGAGCAAGTTTGTTTCCCTTTGACATTTTCTATTGGAGCCAAATATATCCACGGTGTTTCACATCGAGTTCGGAAAACTAAGAGTTTTCGCTATTGCAAATGCAATTATTATTCGTTCAAGGATTGTTATGTTCGTTTAAGTAATCGGACATGAATCACTGCACATTAAAATATACCTTAAACGAGCTATTTTTATCCTACATGATGCATGCATAATGCATATTTGTCTAGTCTATTGGAACAAATTGATGCGGCCAATCAACAATCCCCTTCTTCGTTATAGGGGGAACCCCTAAACCTCATAACATCTTTCAATATATCATTTTCATAAATGGCCAAAACTTGAAATCATCTAAAAATAGAGCCGTTTCCGCTGCATATCAACAATATTCTAAATTTATTTTCGCTTTGGAAACATACAGCCTGCTAACTATCATTCCGTTCACAGAAACGTTCAAATAAACTTCCACAAGTTTTCGCCTCGCCAGACGAAGGAACGTAAGCACAAACAGCAATAGTAGTCATAGTTGTACTATAGCTCCCCTAAAACCCGTTCCGCTCCTCCTTTTTCTCCTTATTTAAAACCGAACGCGGAGCGCACCTAAAAGAACAACAGCTCTCTATTTTTAGAAATTGGTAGCAGATGGAACCCAAAAACACACAAAGAAGAACACACAACAACAACAATAACAAATGAAAGGAAGCACGTGTAATTAAGAAACGTAAATTGAAAATGTAACTGTCCAATTTATACACAAAACAAACAAAAATAAGTTTTAATTTGAATCTCACAGCCGGCACATGGCTCAAACCAATTCCATTCAAGCACGTTTTCTTTATATATATTTTTTTTTCGGACGATTTCATTTCATTATTACGAGCGCTCTCTCATCAACGCTGCATGCGGTGACGATGATGAGTATAGGATGTTCGGTTACAAATGGAATTTTCCCGCATCCCTCTGTTTGGGGGACGCGGGATGAAACGGTTCAGGTCATGCGGGGGTGGTGCGAGGGGTGCAAGAGCTTGCAGTTTGATAAAACTAATCGATAAACCGGGCAAAGCCGACGTTCTCTCGCGCTCCTTCCTTCTCGCAATATCAGGTTCAAGGCCAAAATGTAATAACATTTCACCATAAATCTTGCATATTTCCGAAACATCTATCGATTTCTCCCGCACTTTACAACATAAAGAATGTTAATGCTTTCTTATCATGCAAGTATATGTTGGTTGGTGTGTGGCAATTGACATTGCGGATTTTTAAACTTCTGGCTCAATTAAACTTAATGCATGAGATATGACTGTTTAAATTATAAAAGCCATCTGGCATCCCACAAGATTTTTGTTGCCAATTAGAAAGAAAGAGTTTGTATCCAATTACTTCTAGAGACTACGCCACAGCTTTTCAGATCCATTACCGATCTGAGCGAAACTAAAATCAATCGTCGCTGATTATTAAAAAAAAAAAAACTGTATTCTGATTTCCGAAATATAATAATTGTGTAATTAGGACCAGTACTGAAATATATTTCAAGTTAGAGCAAAGACATGAATCACAAAAATGATGGGAAGGAATTGCATCGACCTTGGTTGAGAAGGGGAGGCTAAACATCTAAATTGCATGCACGGAAAGAAGGTATTACTTTTATAATGGACGACGTTGCGTCTTTATCTTCGTTACATCCTAAATCCGCTCCACATGTCACAATCTATTTACCACAGTGCAGAAGTGAAATAACAACAAAAAGTTCTCCTTGTGCACTATGCTCCAAAAAATAATAATTATCCTTCAATTCAATTACCGCACGCACTTTGATGATGAGCACTTAATTAATTTACATTCGATTTAATGAATAACTAAATAACGTTTATGGTACTGGCTTCGTACTGGTAATAGTAATCCAAATAAACCGGCGGAATATTTTTAGGTGGAAGTGTTGTGAACGTGGTGCAATGCAGTCGGCTCGTAGACTGAATCAGACTGCGTCTGCTCAGCTGATGTAGGAAGAGGAAGAGGAGGCGAAGGCGGGCGCTTGGAAAAGATATATATATATTTCGTAAGCGTTTTCTGTGGCGACTATATGGAATAGAGTGAAAAATAGAAATAGAGTTCTTCTCTGCACTCCGCAAGATTACTTCGTTTTTTTTAATTCACCCGGGGGGTATGAAATGTTAGAAATGTTTAATGCTTACCTGGTGATTTGTTGGTGATGGGATCGGGGCGGAAGAGTAGCTCGATATCACTTGGGTGGCTATTTCTTGCACTTGCTGGGCCTGTTGGACCAGGCTGCGCATTTCCGCCCTCAGGGCTTCATATTGTGACACCGGTACCGAAGACATCACACAAAATCACCTGAAACCAAACGAACGAAAAGAACAAATCTCAGAATTAGAATAGGCGTTATAAATACGCGCTGCAAGCCTAAAATTAAGCGAAGCAATTACATTGCGTGTCACCTCGGTGTATAAAAACAAAACACCACTCCGGCAATTGAACTAATGAAAGACAAAGTGAGGTAATATCAACTGCACACAAACATGTTTAACTTTGCTATTAGTTTTAGATACACACCTCACTAACTCATTCGATTACGCATAGAAAAAAATAATAAGTGTATGGCATACGTTCGCAAATTCAATTCGCGAATGACGACAAATTGGCAAATGCGCCCAAAAGCGTGACTCACATCAATTAAAATCTTCTTAATTGTTTAATTTCGTCGGTAGTTTGGAGTTCATGCGGCGCCGCGCATTTTGTTCTGAAGAGATCGTCGAGCCGTGAACACCAATGTCGTAGAAGCAGCTAATTGGAAAATAATCTATTATATGAAAGGCAATCAGACAATTTTATGGAAAACGTTCAAAGTATAAACAGATGATAATAATTATCAGCAGCATAAATGATTTCATTCAGATATCATCAAAGAGACACATTTTAATGTTATTAATATGCAACGAAACGGACGTGCTATTTATTAAAAAGTCAAATATATTTCAAGAGGTGGAAGAATTGACGCATTGAAGATGTAACTATAAGTGCATTGTCTCCGCGAGAACAAAGAATGAAACATTTTCGGAATACTTAAT
This sequence comes from Nicrophorus vespilloides, assembly GCF_001412225.1. NCBI lineage: Eukaryota > Metazoa > Arthropoda > Insecta > Coleoptera > Silphidae > Nicrophorus > Nicrophorus vespilloides. The sequence continues at coordinate 181,127 of NW_017097187.1, forward strand.
TCCGCATTGTGTATTCAAACACAATTGAATTGAATCAATCTTTCTCCGTGGTCGTTGTAGATTCTCGTTTTATTTACGGAATATGCGAGCTGAAGAGCGGCCCCGTGTGTTGTTTCCGTATATGGGATGGATATATGCACGTAGATATTCACTTTCACACATTGGTGGATCGAGAGTGTGGATTGTGCATGTAAATCGAAGAGGAAATGGGAATTTTTGCTAGAGGTTTCCCACGACACACCACAACAACACCGATACTCGAATCAGTTTCGGCTATGCGTATTTTTTCAAATATGCAATACTTTCTCGAAAATAAAAATATGCCTCCGGTCATTGAAAGAAAGGCGTTCTACTAACACAGTAATCATAGATTATACGGAGGGAAAGAGAATGAGAAATAATACAAAATTACAAGCAATGACGGGAGAGAATAAAAAAAGAAAGAAAAGAAGAAACGAAATAGGCGAGTCGAATTTCTAATTGAAATTAGAGTCGACAGCTTGCAAATTACTGAATGTAATCAAATAAAAGCAGTTAATTTACATGTTGAACGAAGCACGAAGAAAAATTATATCTTTGTTTTGTGGTTACACTCATTGATAGAAACCTATGATTATTAACATAATCGCATATTAAATAACTAATCCTTTAAACTCAATGCAATATTCTTAGTTAAACAGCTACAATATTCATATACGATCAATAATATTATTTGCATTTTTTTTAACACTTTTTGATATCACGAAACTTCAATTCAGCACTTGGATAAACAGAATAATCCTGAAAAATTGAGGTCTGTAACATAAGAATAAACCGGTGATGAAGATACAAAAGAGAAACATATTTGAAACATAAAAGGAGCTGTAAAGGATATAACTAAAGCTTATCTCTTTAAGGGCGTCTTCGCACACTTCTTGTAAAGCCTGTAATAATATGCACCCCTGCGTGTCCTGGTTTCAACTTGATTCAAGTTAGGCATGTCGTTAATCTTACAATTCTATATCTAATAATGAATTGTATTTTTTTTTCAAGTCTAGACAATCCAACTATGAAAAACAATTCAATCAAAATTATTTGGACCTTTTGGTAGAGGTCAATTACCTAAAAAGATGAAAGTAAAATAATAAAATTTGTACGACTCTTAGGACTAAAAAGAGAACCAGTTGGTAAATACGTACGTATATGGAATCATAAACAGTTTCGTATATGAGAACTATCGAGGACAGTTGAGAGGTCGAAGGCCGTTCTTGTTTACAAACAGGATTAATTATCTAAACACTGTAGTTTGTTCGACTTCAAAAATAAACAAATTCCTTAAGCATATAAGATTTTATAAACTAGTGATGATATCTGATTGTTTAAGAATATGATGTTATTATTTTGATAGCAATTCAGCAAAAAAAAAAACAAACAAACATTGAATATGAGAAATAAATTTTACAAATATACAATAAATATTTAAAATTCAAGAAATAAATAAATATGGGTGGTAAGCCATTAAAACTTATGAATAGTATATAATCTTCTGTTACATGAAGATTCCTTTTGAACAATTTCTTTATGTCTTAGAAACACAACGTGAGCGATTGATACAATTTTTACTAGAGCTTTTGCCATTTTTTTCAGGTGTAAAACTTATAGCAATATTTGCAGATTCAAATTGGAATTTATAATCGAAATATGATTTAATCTGTTTTATGCACTGGAGACATTGCAAAAATGATCAAGGCCACTACAATATAATAAATACAGGGAAACTGCGACACATGCTTCAAGTAAATTTGCGAATTATCCGTGCAAAGCTAAAGGATACACAGTTTGTGCTAAAACTAACACATTGTAAACAACTGGATAGTTGACCTGCTTAGCTCAATTAGAGGCATGTGTTCTGCATTACTATAATACCATGGATTACTTCCTGAAGTACGCTTTTGAAAAGTTTCGCATTGAATCTTAAATAAATATATTGAATCATGAACGTATTAAAGGTCTAGAATTTATTAAAAATATCTCTGACGTAAAATAACTATACAATATCTATATAACAATAAATACATTTTCTGGTTTGTAATTGTGCAAAATTTTAGAATATTCTGAAACAGACATCGATCGATCTGAGGCAATTGTCGCTCTATGAATATTTTATGAATAGGTAAAAAAAACACCAATTCGCTAGTATTTGCAAAGACAGTAATTATAATTAATGAAACATACATCATTTATATAACAACCGATAGTCGCAATGCGTTCTAGAGAAATAATGTATCTTTGTAGATGAAATATGGAAATGTTATACAACTAATTATGCAAATTGTCTCCTGGTGATTCATAACATGATAGTCCCAAAAACAACTGCATAAAGTTTGGCCCAATTCAATTTGTAGATATTAAACGACCAGAGATATTACGTAAAATAGAAAAAAAATGGATCAAGTGTGCACTTGTGGCTAAGTTCTTGCGATCAGGGATAAGGTGGATATCTTTTCCTAGCTGCTGGGTTTTTGCAATACAAACTTTATCGGATTTCGAGGTGCACATACTGAAAGAAAAAAAGTTGTAAGCGAAACGAAATCCAGATAAAATGTGTGCAATATACATGGATGGAGACCAGAAAGTGGGATTATCGATTTTCAACGTGTGCAGCGGGGGTGGGACTCGTAAATACCAACCACCTTTTCCCCAAAGTAGGGGAAACAACCCACCACCTAGCAAAAGAGAAATGTCAGAAGTATAACAATAATGCATGACATTCTGTATGTATAGTAATAAATTGTAATATAAAAACAATAGTTGCTATGAAAAAATAACAAAAGAATACTTGGGGGTTCCAATTGGATTGTAAGTTTTCGTATAGTTTTTAGACTAAATTGCATCTTACAACTGGCAGCCCCTTGTTATTTTTGATATTAAGGGTCCTTACCATGATTTTGCCGAGATGAACTCCCGTTAAAAACACAAAAATTTGGATTTGTAACCAAGGCAGAAGAGACAGGGGAACCGTCCCTCACGAACGCACACACATTACTGAAACAACTTCGGGTCAATTCAGGTTTACCAACCTTTTCAAAATGCTATTTAATTATTTAAAAATGACTAATTTATAAGCTAGCTAACTTGAATGTAATTAGATAATAACTTTTATATTAAAGCTCATGTAACGATTACATTAAATCGCATAGGATGAGTCATTCAAAACATGTTTTGATGAAACGGGGTAGATAATCTATACAACCAAGTATACAATGATAAGAGATTAAAAGTTTATTTCGTTATTATTTACAGTGTACTTAAGTACTGAAATTGAAAATACATTCAGCTGCTGATTTTCTTAAGCTTAATATCAAGCATTCTTGATTTCGAAATTTAACTGAATATATTATCTATAAAAATAAATTATTTGGCTATTTACAAATTATAAATAAAGTTTAAAAAATAAATTCCGTTATCTATCTATGGAATCCCAGTATTCCTGAGTTTGCATCTCCGAAAGTCTGGAGACCGTGCGTTCGAAAGCGAAAATTTCCTCGTCACCAGTGAATACGTTCGCCCTTAAATTGTCGTCTCCTTTGCCCAGTTTCAGGTCGTCCATAAGCATCCTATGTTCATCAGAAGGATCGGCGTTCGGGTCTTCCTGCTGCGATGAAAACAGTTGTCTCAAAGGAACATCCGCGCTGACAATGACCCTGACTCTGTTATCGTACAGAGCGTCGATCAGAGTGATGAATCTCCTAGTCTGAGATCGCTTTCTTAAGCTCAGCTGAGGAAGTTCCCTGATGATTATCGTGTGAAAGAATTGTGTTAGATGCAAGTAGTCAATAGCACCCAAAGGTCTATCGCAGAGTTCGTCGAACGTGGTGTCTAGTACTTCTCCGCAGGTCTTGTTGAACGCAACGTTTCTCCCTTGTATGGTGAACGTACGTGGTCTCACAACATCGTTCTCCTTGGCGCACAGGATTTTAAACAGCGTATCAACTGGATCCTCTTTGGAGTGTTCGTTCTGGATGAAATAGTGCGTCTGACCCGCCTGACCTTTCAACCTGTAATCAACGCCCGAGTCCAGATTAATGACATTGCAGAAATCTTTTAGCACTTGAATGAATGGTATAAAATTGGACCTCTGCAGTCCGTTCTTGTACAGGTCATCCGGTGGCCTGTTGCTCGTAGCAACCACTACAATCCCGTTATCAAATAATTGCGTGAACAATCGTTTTAAGATCATAGCGTCGGCAATATCGGTCACTTGGAATTCGTCAAAGCAAATCAGCCATGCCTTATCTCTGATTACCTTGACGACAGGCGGGATTGGATCGAAACGCTTGGGTTTCCTGAACTCGTGATCTGGTACTGCTGAACTTTGCTTTGTGGCGTGGATCTCCTTGTGTACATTCAGCATGAACGCATTGAAATGCACCCTCATCTTATCGTCGTTAGTCACGCACTTGTAGAAGAGATCCATCAGCATAGTTTTACCACCTCCGACTGCCCCATAGATGTACAGCCCTTTGGGACCTTTCTTTTTCTTTCCAAATAGTCCACTGAATAGCCCCTTCTCCACAGGTTTATAATCCTTAATATCATTGTAGACCTTCCCCAATGCATCACACACATTGGCCTGTTGCTCATCTCTCAGCAACTCACCATTCTTGATCCTCTGCATGAGGGCATCTTTTGGCCCTCGACTGTAGTCAATATTACTTGATGCTGTTGATTTACACCTGGCAGGTATATATATCAAATTTAGCTTCCTAGCTAAATTTCCAAAGGGGGCCATGGTCACTCTAAAAAAAAGTAAATTTCTTTACTCTCAAAACACTCTACTTAATGTATATATATATATATGTAAATGATTGTTGCTAATAAAACGTCCATCAAGTTTTTCGATCCATTATTTGTTATGTCTCGTCGCGCACTCACGATAAGGAGAATTCATCAGCACGCGCGAAACCTTCGCGAATTTTTACGTAACATTTGGAATACGTTTGAATCAATTCTCATCGCTGTTCTGACAACTCTATTATGACCCTAGGCGAGGTTGATGAGAAAAAAAATAATAAATAAATTTTCCCGCTTTATAAATTCAAACGACATCACACAGAGGACATTCAATAATTGCCATTTCAAATAATTGATGCAATTTAAACCACATTATTTTATTATTAAATACTTTACTGATCAACTGGTTGCCTATACATCTAGACTCATAGAATTCTGAAGCTAAGGAATTAACACAAAAAGTATCCGACATTAATGATTAAATAATTATTTAATCTATTGCATAATAAATTATGAAATATAATTGATAATGTGCTTTAACAAAAATTTAAAATTGGCGCCAGTGTTAGGGAATTTAGTTTTACAGTTTTAACGGATGCGAGTCACCAACATTTGTTTCCGGATCTGACATGTTCTTTTTACAGTGAACTCTCGTTGATTGTAGAGGTGAGTGTTTGAGTTTTTGTAATATTGTTAATAAATAAGTAAATTATCGCGAAATATATCGTAAATTTATCATCGCAGCATATAATTTATATATAATTAATGTTCGTTTAATGTAAAGTTGCAGCTTTACTGAATCAAAACAAGTGTCAAACAGACGCCACACATGGTTAAGTTACATTATTTACTGATTTCAGGTTAACAAGTCTCTTGACAAAGCAGCAAACATGCAGTTGCTATTCCGTGGACAGTCTACCCATGTTCTCGAGTGCCAAGGCACCGAAACAATTGCCCAAATCAAGGTGAGTTTATTGTGCCTTTTTGTTAGGTTATATTTATTGATTTTCCGTTTGTTGTTTTTAGGCCCAAATCGCCGGTTTGGAGCAATTGCAAGCTAGCGATATTAGCTTGTATGCCCAAGGTACCCCAGTCGCTGACGACAGCTTGGTTTCTGCCTTCGAAACTGAAATTGAATTGACTGTTGGTCTTCTTGGAGGAAAAGTGCACGGTTCCCTTGCTCGTGCTGGTAAGTTTAACATCTGCATTATACATCAATAGCAATCTCCAGCTGGTTCTAATTTAACAATAATTTGATCCATCCTATAAGTTTGCAAGATTAAAAAGAGTCATTTATGTTTGAGACATACTTGTGTTGATTTTGTGCACTTGTATTTTAGGAATCTGATGATACAATAATTACTTTTTAATTTAATTGACCATTTTTTTTTCTTAAGAATATTTTTAACCAAACTTATTGTCTCTTAGGTAAGGTCAAGGGCCAAACCCCAAAGGTAGATAAGCAAGAAAAGAAGAAGAAGAAGACTGGCCGCGCCAAGAGGAGGATCCAATACAACAGGAGGTTCGTCAACGTTGTTGCCCAATTCGGCCGTCGCCGTGGACCCAACTCAAACTCTGCCTAAAGAGTTACATTAACTTTTATACAATGTGCAACGTTTAACATCTATGTTGGCTATTTAAATTTAGTTAATAAAAAAGAAAAAAGTATATTTATATTGATTCATTTATTCCAAATAATAGATTATATAAAAATTAATACGTTTGATTTGATTCTTAAACTAAAACATGTTGCCAAAGGCATCTGATTGGTTATATATTACTTAACATAAGTATTCCAATTGCCACCATCCTCTGGTAACAGATTATTTGTTACAAGCAGAATGATATTAACAATCTACCATATACCAACTCCTCCAGTGGTCAGCAATTTTCCAACAGCTGTTCCAGTTTGACCTAAGCAAAACCTATCCATTCCAAGGAAGCCAAGTTGAATGCTGTACAGCAGCGTAGTTATGAAATACTGTTCAGAGTATTTTTCCCAAAGAATATTTTTAACCAATCTTATTGTTTCTTAGGTAAGGTCAAGGGCCAAACCCTCTAAGGTAGATAAGCAACAAAAGAAGAAGAAAAGACTGACCTCCAATACAACAGGAGGTTCGTCAATGTTTTTGCCCAATTCGGCCGTCGTCATGGACCCAACTCAAACTCTGCCTAAAGCAGTGGTTTCCAAACTTGATGTTACTACGCACAGGAATGTATCTATACTTGCTGGATTCCCCAAACATTCCGCTTTCATATGCATATATTGGATTCATTCTATCTATTATAGTTTTCGAGTAAATCAATGAAATGTAAAATACTGCTTTTTCGAACGTTCTCATTTCAATTTT
>NW_017097187.1:188272-207901 GCF_001412225.1 Nicrophorus vespilloides
AGTAAATCAATGAAATGTGAAAACACTGCTTTTTCGAATGTTCTAGTTTCAATTTTTCAACTTTGAACGCGTATTACAGCAATATGGATAAGATCACTGGAATGTATCTATACTTGCTGGATTCCCCAAACATTCAGCTTTCATATGCATCTTTTGGATTCATTCTGTCTATTATAGTTTTCGAGAAAATCAATGAAATGTGAAAACACCGCTCTTTCGAGCATTTTTGCAACTTTGAACGCGAATAACAGCCAAACGGATAAAACCACAGTAATATGTGAATACTTGTTACATTCCCCAAACATTCAGCTTTTATATGCATATATTGGATTCATTCTATCTATTATAGTTTTCGAGTAAATCAATGAAATGTGAAAACACTGCTTTTTCGAACGTTCTAATTTCAATTTTTAAACTTTTAACGCGTATTACAGCAATATAGATAAGAGTACAGGAATGTATCTATACTCTAGCAGATAGTTTGGAAAACGCTGCCCTAAAGAGTTACATTAACTTTTATAGAATGTGCAACGTTTAACATCCATGTTGGCTATTTAAATTTAGTTAATAAAAAAGAAAAAAGTATATTTATATTGATTCATTTATTCTTTTATCATAAACAATAGATTATATAAAAATTAATATGTATTTGATTCTTAAACTAAAACATCTGATTGGTTATAAATTACTTAAACATAAGGATTCCAATTGCTACCATCCTCTGGTAACAGATTATTTGTTACAAGTAGAATGATATCAACAATCCACCATATACCAACTCCACCAATGGTCAACAATTTTCCAACAGCTGTCCCAGTTTGACCTAAACAAAACCTATCCATTCCAAGGAAGCCAAGTAGAATGCTGTACAGCAGCGTAGTTGTGAAATACTGTTCAGAGTATTTGATACATGGAACATTCTCCTTGAAGAAGGTTCGATTACCAAAGCAATCTATGTTATCCAATACTGTGCATCTGACTTTCGTTCGTTCCACTTTCTCGTAACGCATACCACCGAATTTAACGCATCCATAGCCTAGATCAGCTTTGGCAGTGCTGTTACCCTTCAGATCAAGGGGCTCCTCGCACTTGACAAACTCCCAGGTTAGGTAAGAACATTTCACAAGTGGACCTAATGGATTGAAGGTCTTATTATCTTCCACTTTGGCACTCACTAAATACAACAGCGTAATAGCTGTTGCACCTTTGAAGAAGAACATTTTTGTGCATAGTATATTTTTTGTGGTTATGATGTCAAGTCAAGTTTTGTTTGGAAAATTTTGATGGATGATTTTAGGCAACCAAATGAACAAATTCAATTAATTGTTGATTATAAGAAGTTCTAATTAATCTCAAAATAGTAAAAACATGATTTTATTAATATTAATTGAAGTGAAATTGAATTAAAGGTTTTGTCTAATTAAATAAATACTTAAAAATGCTATGTGGACAACTTCAAGGTAAAAACGTAATACCTTTCATTCCGTTTGCGCCATTAGTTAGAAAGAGACAAAAGTTTGTTTATTGACTTTGCAAGAAGTGTCAAGAAGTGTACTTTATAGGTTATATTTTAGCGTCAGCAAACATTTAAAAACATTTTTTTCCTTGATATTGTACACGGGGATTAAGACTATTCACCCCTTAACAGACTGTTATTGTACTTGTTGGTAGCATTTAACTGAGAGACCCGGGGATCTGCGTTGTGGTGATATATTTGGTCTATAGTGTGAATAATACGTACACAAAGTGTTTTTGTTTTGATTTTTTTGTGAGAGCCGTTCCTGAAATCCATTCATCATTTTTCATAATATGACTGGTTTGATGATGGATTACGAGTTCAAAATAAAAACGCAGAATGAGCGTGTGAAGGTGGAGGACTTGTTTGACTACGAGGGCTGTAAAGTGGGCAGAGGCACCTACGGACACGTATACAAGGGAAGACGAAAAGACGTGGGGCAGGACGCCAGGGACTATGCTCTGAAGCAAATAGAAGGCACTGGGTTATCAATGTCTGCATGCAGAGAAATTGCGGCAAGTCACAATTGCAATATATGCATTGAATTAATAATGATTTGTTTGATTTTGATTGATTTTAGCTGCTACGGGAGCTGAAGCATCCAAATGTGATAAACTTGATCAGGGTTTTTCTCTCTCACAATGACAGAAAGGTGTGGTTGCTCTTTGATTTTGCAGAACATGATCTTTGGCATATTATCAAGTTTCACAGAGCAGCCAAGGCAAATAAGAAACCTGTGATGGTGCCCAAGGCAATGGTGAAGTCTCTGTTGTATCAGATTCTGGATGGTATTCACTATTTGCATTCAAACTGGGTGTTGCACAGAGATCTGAAGCCTGCCAATATTCTAGTTATGGGTGAGGGACCCGAACGGGGTAGAGTGAAAATCGCGGATATGGGCTTCGCGCGATTGTTCAATGCTCCGTTAAAACCGTTAGCTGATATGGATCCCGTAGTTGTAACTTTCTGGTACAGGGCTCCAGAATTACTTCTTGGAGCTAGACATTACACAAAGGCCATCGACATCTGGGCCATTGGATGTATTTTCGCGGAGTTGTTAACGTCCGAACCGATATTCCACTGTAGGCAGGAGGATATCAAGACAAGCAATCCCTATCATCATGATCAGCTTGATAGGATTTTCAATGTGATGGGATTTCCGCATGAAAAAGACTGGGAAGATATTAGGAAAATGCCTGAGCACCCAACACTGTTGAAAGACTTCAAGAAATCAAAGTGAGCTTACTTAATTTATGTATATATTTAAAGTTATTTACTGATGAATATTGATTTCAGCTACATTAATTGTTCTTTGATCAAGTACATGGACAGACATAAGATAAAGCCAGAGAGCAAAGCTTTCCATTTGTTGCAGAAGTTGTTGTTGATGGATCCTAACAAGAGGATAACGTCGGAGCAGGCTATGCAAGACGCATACTTCAGTGAGGATCCGTTACCAACACAGGATGTTTTTGCTGGTTGCGCTATTCCGTACCCAAAAAGGGAGTTTTTGACTGATGATGACCAGGAGGACAAAGCGGAAAGCAAGAGGCAGGCGCAGCAGCAGCAACAGCAGCAGCAAGCCCAACAGCCCCAGCAGCAGCAGCAGCAACAACAGCAGCAGCAAGCTGCTGGGGATTCTAATCCTGCCAAAAGAGTCCGCTTGGCTCCTCCCGGTCATCCAGGACAAGTTAACCCGCAGGTATGGATTTATAGCAATTTATATCTGTAACATTAATACTAATGCATCTCGTTATTTATCAATTGAAGGTCGTACCGATATCGCAACAGCAGCAAGAATTCCATCAGCAACAAATGATGTACAACAATGCTACACAGCAGCAGCAAAACTTTCAACAAAGATTTTAACATTTTATTTATACGTTTGTAATTTTTAAATATACACATTTATATATTCTTAGAATTTATATTGGTTTCGTAATTATTATATAAAAACTATAATCAAAAGAAAGAAGGAAACAAGAAACAAAAAGATATTTATTACTATATCATCATCATATATTCCCTTATTCATAATAATAAAATAATTTTAATAAAGTCTCATTAACTATGCAATCCTTTACAATGAAGTGCAAATAAAGTTGCATGCCTTTCAGGGGCAAAACGTTTTCAAAGGTTTACCATAAGTGGATCCATCTATAGAAAATTATGTAACTACAGAAGTTCAGGTGTTTTGGCGCTGTTCAAAAGTGACGTCATTTTATTAATCTCAAAAGGCAACCAAAGATACACAAAATATTTTATTACAATTAACAATTTAAATTAACAAATCATGTAATTAACGTATTAATTATAATAATTTTCAATATAAAATAATTTTATTTATTAAAGTTCAATTTAATCAAAACAAATAAAATTGACTCATATTACGATGACGAAGATTTGTTTGTGATTTATTAACAAATAATGAGAATAATAAGTTGATAAAACTGTATTGAAATAATTTAGATATAAGGAATTTCGAAAGTTTCCCCAAATTAAGGAGATTTTCATATTTATTTATAAACAAACAAAAGAAGAAATCGAAAAAAATATAATAATTATAATATTCTATTTACACGTAGTACTTATTCATATACATATATTATTTATAAATGATAGATTGCAATGAATTACTCTATATATATATATATTAATATATAATATTATTATTAACAGATTAAATAAACGATACTTTATTTCATATATAAACTTATAAATCAGTCAATCAATTCAAAGTTTTTGCAATATAAGAATTTCTTAATATTATCTTTTTTTGTTTCACTTAAATTCATCTTTAAAAATAGAATCGACAATAACGCTACATTATTATGCTATCGTAATGATAAAGAGCGGTTAATCTTGTGATGAGCATTATACACGAAGAAGTATCACATACGGAATATGCAACTTAACAGTTATTATCTGGAAGCTGCGTTACAGATGAGAATACGTTTTGGAGAGTCTTTTGATTATTATTTTGTTACGAAAAAATATAAACAAACATAAAGTTGGTAAAGATTAAATAAAAAAAAATTAAAAAATAATAAGAAAAGACTGAGGTTAAAACAGAAAGTAATCACGAATCGATATATAATATATATAAAATACAGTCTTTGTGTATGTTGCGTGTGTGTGTGTATGGTTTTTCATCTTTACGTCTTCTTCAGCAAGGAACATATTTTATATATCTATGTATAACATATGTATATAGTGTTGTAGAAGGAGTTTCTTAAATATCGAATGATGATGATTGTAATAATAAATTAAGAGAGGGATAGAGAGGATGTGTATATATATAAATATACGAATAAACGCCTCCGATCACTGCCTATAAACCTATCACAGTCCTACACACAGCGATTGTACAAAATAAGGAGAAATAATATAAACGATGATAATAATAATAATAACTAATTAACAAATTGTGTATAGATTAAAAATGAATATAAAAATGTTGACGACAATTATGATCAGGCCTAAGTAAATAAAAAGTACATTGCTGTAAACCCATCTGCGAATACTGGATCGGTGCTTTCGAACCAGTTTCGAGTCATAAATGCATCCAATTGGAAAACGCAATGCAATACGTACAGTAAATTAAAATACAATATAGTAATATATTTAAGTGATACGCGATATGTTTGATAACGAATGGATTCTTTGCAGATCGGGACAAATCTGCGCGTTCTTTTTGTCGGCGGTGGCCGACAGAGCAACTGTTGGATACATCTGGACGGTAGTGAGCGTTGGAGGAATGTTTGGGTTCGAGTTATTTCCTGTTGTTGGTGGTGGACAGATCGGAGGTGTCGATGCGGCGCTCGAGGGAATCGCATTCGGCGAGATCCTCACCGTTAGCTTGGTAGAGGCTCGACTCGATGGAATCGAAATCAATGGAATCGTAGAAGATCCCGCCTCCGGCGACCGCCCCCTCGACTGACGAACACTCCGCGCTTCCGCCTTCTGCTTCGACGACTACGATGTCCGCGTCGTCCAACGAGTCCGGATATCGGTCGCTTCCGTACGACAATATCCATTCGGATCTAACCATCTGCAAATATCCAAAGTTTCGTTAATAAACATTCTTCAAAGATAACCTCGCAATTCGCGCACTTAAAAATAAATTCTCCAAACCTGCTTTAACATAATACTCTACCATATCAAAAAAAAGAATAGATATATACGAATAAATATATAATTCTTTTTTTCCCCTTATCAACTCGTCCGCCTTCGTTCTCAAACAAATTAGCATTTAATATGCATGTTAAAAATAATAATTAATTTTTGCGTAAATAATACAACGTAAAAAGGAGTGCCACGAAAAATAATAATTTTGAAAAATAAAATAATGTCCAAGTGCGTTACACAAAACAAACAATGAATACATACACATACGCAGATTGCATCTGCTTTGTTTTCAAAGATCTTTTAAAACATTCTGTATTTAAAACGAATCATGTAATTTGAACATGAGAACTACAGAAAATTGCTTGTTTTTCAGTGAATTAAATAATTCATTTTTGAAAATTTATTGATATAAGTCTGAAACTAAATATTTAAGAAAAATCGAGTTTTGTATTTTTGTTTTAATAGATCTTAAAAACGTAGCAGAAAAAAATCCTTGATATGCATATAAAAGAGAAACACAAAAATAAAAAGTTTGTTAAATTGTGTTAGTGCGTGTTTGGTTGATATACAAGCATGCAAACAGCAGATACAGATAGAGATAAAAGGGTGCGCAACACAAAGACCTACCTTCTTCATGCGATATGAGGAGTCAATATCAAATCCGGCAATCGCATTCACGTTTGCAATACTCGTTCTATTTCTGTTTGTGAATTGGTTTGAATATGTTTTTTTTGTTTTTGTTTCGTTGAAAATGTGAAGTGGACTATCTAATTACGACGGTGCGGCGCGGACCCGTGGTTCAATGAATCCGTTTCCGTTTCCGGTGCATTGTCGAACCGGACGCAAGCCCATCGCCAATTGCCATTCAATTGATGATCGCACCCGAAACGCACTTGCAGCGAAATTGCACGTGCTACTATCATCGTATATACGATGAAACAAACAGCAGTAAACGATGAAATTACGAAGAAGAAAATTACTTATTTATTTTGTTTGGTCGGTGTGTGCAAATCCATTTTCCGTTGCGAAATTGCGCGCTTCGCAAGCGACGATATGATTTAGAAATGAGCGCGGAATCAGAGCAGGTCGAGCTATGGAGAGATAGACCGTACATACATACGTACCCAAGTGTACACGATTTGGGATGATTTCTATTCGTCGAGAGCGGTATTTCCTTTTTGTTTCGCGCGTTGAAAGAGAAAACGCGACGGCTTTCGTGAAACCAAAGAAATGCAGCAACATGTGGGTGAAATCTAGGGGCGGATCAATAGATGCATTCGCCCCCCATTGATCTCTGTTTTCATTTATTCAAATTTCATTATTTTATGATGCACTGTTTATTTCCACGATTGAATATTATGATTTAAGTCTACATTATATCACGAATGTAGACTGTATTTTCGAAAATATAGAGTTTCGGAAGCAAACTTTGGTATTTAATCTGTCTGTTAATTAAGCTACTTACTATAACTACACTGAGGTGGATGGGTGGATAAACTACGTATCTACTGAAAGCTTTTAGTGAATGGTTTGTTGTTGTTGTTGTTGTATTGGATGAGAGATGTGGATGGATAAGAAGCAAAATAAAAAATAAAATGATAGACTTACTGTACACTGTCAGAGCGGGGTATTAATATGTTTGGAAAATAAACGCACAAGGCGACTCCATATTTATGCAGGCCGATCCATTTTCCACCAGTTCCACGAAAATAGTTTGGACCGTACCTTATCGGTTGAGTCCCGCACGCTGTTGTTCCTTCGGACGTTCGGTGTTGAGGATTTGCGCAACGTCGACAGAGCTGTGGCGGCGATGGCTGTATTGGAAGTGTTGCAGGGTATTCTGCCGTAGCTGCTGACCAAGGAATCTTTCAGCTCGAGATTGGTACGCGACTTCCCCGTGAGCGAGTCCTTTGCTGCAGTTAGAGAGGCATTCCTCGATTTGTTCAAAGAACAGCTGCTTTTGCTCAAACTGTTCCCTTCGCTCCTGTTGTTGCGCCAGGATTGCGCGCTCTGCGGTCGTCCTGGTGACTCGCCACTACGGCTTCTGCCACCAGGACTGTGCTTTCCCGCGCTTCCCGGTGGTTTCGGTGCAGCGTAGCTCTTCACCAGAGGGATTCTCGATGGCTTCCTCCTCGGCGTCTCCGAACCGCTCTTCCGCGCGCTCTCCGCCTGATCGTGAGCGGACTCCGTGCTCGAGCTATGATCGAGCTGCAGGTTTATAGGAAACGGACTCATCGCCTTCATGCTGGCCGTAGTAATCTCTGATCTGGATATCGTCAGAGACGGAAGAGCTGCCTCCATCGTCGGTATTATATCAGGCGACCTCCCGCTCGGCGGCTTCTGCAGGTTCTCCAGCATCCTCACGCGCGCTTTCGTACCTTCCAATTCAATATTCCTATCCTCCAACTGCAAACCCATATTACCATTAACATACAAATCGAACTCAAAAACCATAAAATACTTGCCTGAAATCTGAGCTCGTCGTTCTCCTCTCGCGCCTTATCCAATTTGTCCACCAGGCCCAATTCGAGACGGGCCGCCGTGTCCAATTGCAGTTGCAACACCTACAAGCAGACATTCATACACATAATTTTCACTAAACATTTCGACCGAATTACGCAATCGCGTTTGTAAACCAAACAAACGTTAAATCCAAAGCAACATATAAAAAAGCGCACTTAGAAAGTTTCAAATTTCTACAGCAAAGAACAACGAAAAGACAATATAATTACCATTGTTTACACCGTGCAACTTTCATTTTTTTATGTATTTATATAATTTTTTTTTTCATATCTCACTATCATCGAAGTAAATAAGTACATTCTAACATCTATATTGTTAAGAGACAATTTGTTCCCGCAAATAATACCCTCTCGATATTTTAAATCTATATGTAGCAAAATCCCGAAATAATTGGCATGGAGATTGAATGCAGCGGTAACAGTAGTGCGAAATGCTTGTAATAAGCGCATTCACATAGGTTGTAGCATGACGCACGCACATGTATAATGAAAACTTCCACATGGATCCGGTAAAGATGCAACGGTTGTTTAGTATAATATTGCACATACACGCATTTACTTATCTAAATATGTATGTTGATATGGATACTAAGAGTAATTTAACATCGAGATGATGGTAGAAATCAATCTATGCACAATGTTATTTTTTTAAAACTTGAATGAAACGAATTAGATCGATTGTAATGATATTGCAATTAACCAGTTGCTGTAACAATGATTCAGACTAGTATCGAATAGGAATCTAGGAATGACTACGCAAAACAATGGAATTATCGTTATATTGCAGGAGAGCAAAACGGTTGCGAATTCGTCGGAGTCACCTTCGCTCCGAAGTAAAAGCAATGTCGAGCGAGACTCGCAAATTTAATTAGCGCTCCGGAATGAGTTAATTTAAATTAAATTTAGAACGCGAAGGGAAGCGAAGTGAGAGTGAGCGAGAAGGAGAGAGAGAAATTGTGTTGTGTAACACGCAAGAAGTGGATGATTCATAACTTAGCGAATATCATTTTTCTTGCGTAAAGTGAGCGTTGGTATTAAAATGTTTAAGATTAAACATACTTATTTTTATAAATTTACAAATATGATCTCTTTAATGTGTAACCGACTTAGTTGTTTGCTTAATGAATTTGTCCTAATAGCTATGATGAGTTAATTGATAAGCTTACGTGGTTTTGAACGGTGGAGGTGAGGAGGTGTTTTTGGAGTACGATGGGATCGTACTCTTTGAGGATGGCCGCAATCTTCTTGGAGTCGGGCAGCCTGACCTTGGGAATGTCGGTGCCGAGAGCGTCGTCGATTTTGCTTGGGATGGACTTGGACGTCGTCGGAGCGGCCTCCGCAACGTCCGCACATGTACTACTACTACTACTAGTCACGAACTGCGAGTGCAAGTCCTGAATGCGCGAGTTCACTTCACCCCTTTGACTAACGACCGCCTTGAGCTGCTCTTCCAGGTCGTGTTTGGCACCGAGGAGGTTCTCCAGGTCCTCCTGGAGACGGGAGGTGTGAACGCGACCTGCTAGCACTTCGGCCTCCATCTCTGCAACGCGCTCCAGCAGGTGATCGCGCTCCCTTTTGAGCTGCCGCACATCGTCGACGGAGGCGTGGAAGAGAACCCTCTGGAAGTCGGATTCCTTTGTGGGACTGCTGTTGCCTTGATCGCGGAGTGCGCCTTGAAGCGCCTCCACCTCATCCTTCAACCGCGTGCCCTTCCTATGGATGATGTCCAGCAGATTCCAGAGTTCGTCCTCAGCCTCGTTGCCTGCCGTCGCCGTCGTCGAGGTCGTCGTCACAGCGCTGTGCGTCTCCTTGCTGCTAGTTTCCGTGCTAAAACCAGAGTCCTGGATTGCCGATTCCGTCTTCTTCACGCGCTCCTCCTTGCTCGTGTTCAGCTTTCTTCGGACCTTCACTCCGGGTTCCCATTCTGCTCGTCTCACGGCCACCGGTATGTTGGAGGTCATCGTGGCCGGCGTCGAGCTGGCCGCCATCTTCGTGCGCAGATTCGGGAAGGTCTCGATGACGAGATCTCTGAACTCGAGCAGGGCTCCCACTTCATGCTGCAGCTCCTGTAGCGCCACCAGGGACTTTGCCTGCTCGTTGATGAGGTAGTGGAACGGACCGGGCTGCTGTTGCCGCAACTGGAGGCAGTCCATGCCACCGGAACCAGCCTCACCCTGCAACACAAACAAAACAAAAAATTAGTAACAATCGCAACGGAGGTCGTTAGACCTTTTGAACTCTCGGAAAAAGGACATCGCAGCCGCCGGCAACAAACAATAATAAGCATCATAATTTCGCCGATTGGATTTTCCGTCGGAGGTGTCCAAGTGAACCCACATGCTCGTGTCAAGACACCCAAACGAGATACAAGAACGCCCACACCTTTAGAAAGCCGAAACACCCGCAATTCAAACGGTATTACATCATCATCATCAACAACATTTGGAAGAAGAGAAGCCGGACAACGCAAACACAGACGACAATAACTGTGCAAAAGATGTTTATGTTTATCCTTTATCATTATATTTATGTAAATTAATTGATTCTAATATCTCATTCTCATTTATGATTCTCTTATTGAATCTTTGGTTTTCTAGCCTTAGGGCTCAATGAAAAAAGAAGTGAAAACTGCACTGTTTTCTTGTTTTTCAAGAGGATTGAAATTGCAGTAATATATACATAAAAAAAATAGGTCGAGACCATTATGTTCTATTAGAGAGTATGTAAAAACAAGTAGGCAAAAAACAAACAAAAATAGAATAGTGTATGTCAATTGGACGTTGGAAAGTGGAAAATTGTCCAAGAATGTCGGAGCGCAAGCAAATTAGCGAACGAACCTCTTTTCATGCACGGTAAAAGTGTAACAACACTAGACGAGCAGAGCAGAGAGACTCGGTCACATGAAATGTTTACTTCGAAGGAAAAAGAAAGATATGCCACGAAAACAATCTTTAATGTAATCTCTCTCTCCCATAATATCGTCCCATTGCCAGATGCAGCATCCAGAATGGAGCGAGCGAACGTTGATCTCTCCTCCAGAAATAAATGAAGAGGAACGAAAACCCACGCACAACTCAGAATCAAAAAAAAAAAGATAATTAAAATTTCATTAATACCCAATGAATTTCTGAGAACGAAATTTAAGATATCCGGATTATGGTCTATGACGCACACTTGCTTTAATTTATAACCATTTTTTTTTAATCAGACCTTAGTGTTGATTAGTGCTGCAAATATATGAATATACAGGCCGTTTGAAGACACGTTGACATGCTTTTTAATTGAGTTTAACTTGGAGTGACATAGATGTTTACATGTTCGTATAATTACGGCCGATTTGAAAACATTTCAAGTGGACTTGTTAACCAACACTAATTACGGTAGCAGTGAGCTAACTTACATAACCAAGGTTGAAAAGTGTACAGAAATTGTTCAAAATTTTGCATAACAGTATAAAAAAAAATGACATGCGAAATTGTCTCGAAACAAAATAGATTTGTGTCTGCATTAATACAATTGGATGCTTTGCGTTTAGTCTACGAAAGAATTGACTTAAGTCATTTGCTGAGCTAGTCGAATCTGAAAAGAGGTCTTTCTTTCTTTCTTTCTTTCTTTACTTGGAAAATAAACAGAAGCCAATAATTTTGTTTACGTTTCGCATGTGATGAAGCAAACCGAACTGTTACGAAACTGAATCACACACACACAGAGTGAGTGTTGTTTCCAATTAGAAAGAAACACACTCGGATCTTTCATGCGATGCGACCGCATGCACGTCGATATCCGAATGGGACACCTCCACTTCTTCGATGGATTTATTTATATTTATTTATTTTTTTTGCACGTTGCGCTCGTGTTCTGCCCATTTTCCATGAAACGCGAGATCCAGGGACGCCGATCCAGTTACACCTTCGACACAGGAGACACACGACGCGTATATTAGAAGTATTAAATTTAATATTCTTAATGTCGCCTGAATAGAAATAACAACAACAACAACAGCAAGAACGAAATAGGCCAAAACAACAACATTAAATGTTGAGGGGATTGGGTTTTAATTAAGAAAATGGGAATTGCGAATATCACGCACAGGGTGCGACTGCTATCGTTTAATTAATCTAGAAGGGTGGACGACGATGATTGTGTTTGAAGAGCGAGGAAGGAGGATTCACGTGAAGAGGTGGTAACGGAAGGAAATCTGGTAGCCGCGGATGATGCCCGTTATTGTTAATTAACTATGACAATCGTGCCTCGGTGAAAATGAGATCGGATCTCTCAATTATTATTGTTATTATTAACCATTAGATTGAACCGAAGTCTGCCCCCGTTTTCTACGCTTCTGTTACTATTTTTGTTTTTAAACCCCCCAACAGTAGCAAATCCAAGAACTTTCTACTGTCCCAAGTGTATGATAGATACAGACACACGCAGTTCGGAGACAATTAGATTTACGATCTGCATCGATTTTTTCGTTTCACTTTTATGCAATTAATAATGTCTTGTCGGAATTATAGCACAATTAAAGCGTGCGTCTAAAGGATTAGAAACCTCTAAAAGGACTCACCTAGGTTTCGAGATTATTAACAGAACTATAATATCCAATTAGATTTTGCAAATTTCATGCGGAAATCATTGATGGTAAGTATATAAAAGCAAGTATTGTGCGATAAAGAGACACGAACAAGCGATCTAAGAGTGGCTGTGATTTATCAAGCTGTGTCCGTTATTA
Organism: Nicrophorus vespilloides; assembly: GCF_001412225.1. NCBI lineage: Eukaryota > Metazoa > Arthropoda > Insecta > Coleoptera > Silphidae > Nicrophorus > Nicrophorus vespilloides. Next base: position 201,168 of record NW_017097187.1, read on the forward strand.
AACAACCTTGACATTGGCAGTAATACCGATGTTAATGTTCACAGGAATCGTAAATTACATTTTCCATGCTTTTAAACTGAAATTTATTATATACAAAATGCAATATTTTATGCATAAAATACAAATTTAATTAAAATTCGAACTCGAAATGAGCAAATTAACTAAATAATTTAACAACATAAGATTTATATCAGAACAGTTAATTAACTTTTCCAATTATAAAATCAATATTAATCACATAAATAGTAATTAATAAATTAAAGTAGATTGGTTGAGTTTTGCAATGAAATAATGGAAACAAATTAAGTTTATCGAAGAGAAGAAGAAGAAGACATTGATGATTAATTAAAAATGACGTTGAGTTTAATTGCAGCAGCATTGAGTAAATGCACTTAGCAATTGAATTAATCCAATTGATTTCCATTATTGGGAAATAATAACGCTAATGATGCTCCTTGTTTTTATTTTTTTAAATTATTTCTTTGTGCAAAGTTTTCGAGAAATGGCTTTTATCTGCTGAAAATGGAAATAATATTTCCGTGAAACCAATGAAAGGCGATTGCATATATAAAACAAGTATAGTGGAGGTAATAAGTGATTGAAAGCACGGCAAATTAATGTAGTCGGATCTGGTGTCTTTGGAATGAGCGACAAGACTATTAATAAAAGCCAAGTGCAAGAACGTCGATCAATCACGAAATAATGCGCGAGTTCCGTTGAAAGGACGAACGCGAGATTCAATAAAAAAATAAATGAAGAATCCCGAGATTGTGTTAATATTCAATTTCGAGTCCATCCATCGGAAATTTATGGATTGGACTACTTTTGTATCTGTAGAGAAATCGATTGAAAAAAATTAAATAAAATTGAAAAGGACGATTGAGAAAATAAAAACATTGATATCGTAGTAAAAGTGAGTTCAGAGAGTTCGCAGTGAATCGAATAATAAATCACAAGACGATGTCGTTGATGATGTTGTTATTAATTAATACTTATGCTGTGTGTTGTTCGCTGGGATGGGGGGGTCAACTGGAGTCAAAGAGAGAACAATTTAAAAGACTTTCACCTAAAACATTGTTGCGGCCGGAGGAAGGAGGAAAATTAAAGAAAAGTCGCGTCGTGTTGATGTATGTTTGGCATGTGTATAGGAAGCAGAACTGGCTAATGACTACGTGTCAACCGCAACGCTTCGAGAGACAGAGATGATGAAAAAAAAAAGAGAAGAGAAGACACGAAGCAGTAACGACTGAAGGAGAGGCAAGGATACTTGAAAATGCGAGAAACGTTAAAAATAAAAGACTGAAAAGAATAAATTTGAAAAATTGATAATTGCGGCGAGCGAACCAAATCAGGAAGCTTAACCTTTTTCCGCCAATCACTTTCATTCGAATGCAACTCTACCAACAACCATCGACTTTAAGAGCAGCAACTAAATTCATATTAGCTTTGTCTCTTTGTTTGATGGTTCTCCCATGCGTATCGGCCTCAGGACTACTTCCTTTTTTTTTCCCCAAAATCATGCTATCAGCATCTTTTGGTTACAAGCACTTCCAACAGTTTTAGAATCCTAAATGTGGACACAAAAGAGGGGTCTCCCTGTCGACGACTAAATATAGAGCGTGGAGAGGAGGAGGAGGAGAGGCCTGAACCCCGACGCCCCGAAATTTATTTATAACTTGGAAGCATAATGCCATCATCCACGTAGTACATCTGCATATCCGACGAAACCGAACGGGTTGCGATTCCACCACGCATTCAAAATAGAACCCGATATTCCGGTCGCATATTTTATATTATGTGGAAGCAATAAACTTGACCTCGGCCTCCTGCGGGGAGAAAAAATAAACGCGCAAGAAGGAATAACTCCATCCACTCCATCGCTACAACCAGCAAGAAAACCGGAGATGCACACACACACACACATATAAATAAACCTATAAATACTTATGCATTACTCAACAGTTAAACTAAATGTATTACATTGAATTTAATAGCACCATCACCGACTGGTTAATCTTCAATGTTTACGAAAAGTTCATAGCATCACAAAAAAAAAATATTACTTAACTCGGAGTGAAAGGATTAAGTAATTTTATAGCAAAATGTATTTTAATAATAACTCTCTTAAACCGTCTTCAAAACATACATGTTTATTTTAAAGAAAAGCATACAAATAGCTTTTCTGTGATGAGAGAATAATGGCATTAAATCACGAATCTTTAAATCTCGAGTATGTTACACACAATTTGTACTCATATGATACACACAACTTTGACAGTGAATGATATTTGTTATTATCGTTTAGTTGTTTCTTTTTTGAAATAAAATCTTGAACTGAAAATATTACTATATTACTGTACTTTTTGTAAGTTAAATGAAGTACACTTATATTAAATCAACTTATAAAGATCCTTCATTTAATATGAACGCTACAGCAATCATTCGTATTTACGTGTAATTGTAGTTGATGATTGGAATTAACTGTGCATTCGAAATGAGAAAACGTTCAAGATTGTCAGCGTGAAATGTATGATTTGAAGCAATATTATGATTGTTGTGGGACGAAGGATTATTATTATTAGATGGAGGAGAACATATGCACTGTATGTGTCAGATCGATTAGAGAAAACTTGCGAGTGTGATAATGGTGGAAAACGAGTGCTAAAAATGTTCAATTAGATGCAAAGCGGCGATGCCGGCAATTTAATCGGGTTCATTAGAGAGACAATTGCTTAGAAAGTGTGCACTGAAACACATCGTTAACTATCAAACTAGTCACAAAAATGTAGAACTGCAGAGCAGGCAGCGGAGAAGAGAAGAAATCTATATTCGCATGGAATCGATGATATAATAATCCTATTAGAAAACCATCTGACTCATTCATTCACCTTCCGTGCAATTTGCTTTTAGAAATCTATTTTCGACGAAAATTGAACTATTTTACAATGATTTCCTCTGACAGTGATTATTACATTTATTGACATTTCAAATACATACTTGATTTAAATATTTTTAATTATTGACATTATTACAAATCGATATTTTCTTTTGTTTCTTTTTATTATTAATAAATTACAAATAATAAATAACTGGTTGTCAAGGTTATTGGATCTAAATTTAACATTAACATCATACGGCAAGCGGTCATAAACCTAGTATAGTAAGCAAGTCATTAACAGCATTATTATTATTAAACTAATTGACTTTGTAATTTTACTTCTTACAATAACACGATTACCATACGCATTCGGATGTTAAACCTCGCCGCCAACTATTTATCGATTGTAACACGATACGTACACACTTCTGTCATATCATTCCTAAAAGCTTGATGATTCAGTGCATGAAGAAAACCTAGCACTTCTTATCATCATCTTTCATTCCAAATACACTTTCGATTGAATGAAACAACAACAAAGAAAAACAATATTCGTTACTTAACTAATTGAAATATCAATTTGATTCTTCTTAACTTAACGAAACGTATAGTTTCCAAGAGAAACATTTCAATATTAGATTTAGCATTTATCTTACAAATAAAATAAACTTAATTATAACTAAATTATAAATTAAAAAAAAAAATAAATTTAATAATTTCAATAAAATTTAATTAAAATTTTGAAATGGATTTAATTAACTTTAATTTTAGAGTAAAAATGTTTCACGCGATTAAAACTAATGTATAATTTCATGTAACTAATTGTCCAATTAAATGATTAAAACAGTTTTGAACAAACTCGCAATTAAATAGACTATATTGAAATATTGGATAATAATCTTTTTTTTATAAATTAAAACCAACTTAATTAAAATAATTTTGCAAAGTTTTTAACTTTTAAATTAACTTTTTGAATAAATAATTTAAAGCCAATTTTTAAAGCAACAATTTTCAATCTTTCCTTTTACATCATTCATAAAGTAAACTAAATCAAATTTGAAAATGTACTCGTAATTGAATTATTAAATATCTGGTTAAATTACGGTTTATTTATTAACAATGCAATTTCATGCTGTTGACGTTGATGAAACACCGGAGCATGCATTTCGGTTGACCCCAAACTGACCTATCTGCATGTAACTAAAGCCCATGCATTATTGATCGATGGGCGTTCGGTGGAAACATGGATTTCGCATAACGCGTATGACATTGAGTGTAGCTAACTAACAAAGGTACGATTATGCACCTACAATAATATTTCCCATTTTCAATGATCTTACTGAAAACATTAGCCCATTCTTTCTGTGAAATTCCATATTTCAATTTCATTCTTATTTATATTTCTTAGTGTCTATAAAATGTGTAATCTTAATGTTTTCTAAATGTGTACTTGTCTAAATGTGTTCTCTAAAATTTCTATTCATGTTCTAAATCTCTTCCTGATTTCAAGAATGTTCTGCATTTAATCTACAAATGTGCTTCTATCCTATAATGTAATGTCTATAAAATGTGTATTAAGTCGTCCTTTAAAATGTGTGATCTTAATGTTTCTAAATGTGCACTTGCCTAAATGTGTTCTCTAAGATTTCTATCCATGTTCTAATCTCTTCCTGATTTCAAGAATGTTCTGTTTTTACTGTACAATGTGTTTCTATCCTACAATGTTATTATTTTTTTTTAATACTCATCAAATCTAACCCTTAAACTGCATGCTGAAAGAGCTTAGGCTTAAGCAGTATGAATACTATGTAAAATTCACACATGTAAACCACTTCATATATGAATAAAAACATTTGAAACACTGAAACAATAATATTTTCTGGGTTCACCGGAATGGAACAATCGAAAAGGTCGTCGACAATTAAATATTCCGACAACATAATGATTTCCGCTCGAAAACTAAAATATGGGAATCCAAAGAGGAAACAAACAAATTTAAAACTTCAACAATAATAATTGAATACAGATAAACGTCGTTTCGATTTACGCAGATTCACTTATTTTACACTTATATAGAATTAAACCCTATAGTTACCTCACTGTAAATATGGGTTCATTTTACGCCGATTCGATTTGCGACGTCTTCTGTAGTAACGAAAACGACGTTTACCTGTATTATAATTTCTTATTGAAAACTTTTAGTTAAGATTTTCTTGCTGATCTTTTAGTTTCTTCGATGATTATTATAATTTTTTTTTTATAATACGATACGTTGCGGAGAACAACCTCATTCGCAGCTGAATAATTTCAAGGTTGATCTCGAAGCGTAATTAATATGTTTATGAGCGGCAGCAGCATTAGCAGCAAAAGGCAACGGCAACGCCGATCCTTTTCGATCCTTTGCTTTCTTCGTGCTCGACGGGTTTTATTTACGGCCGCGGGGGCGGACCAGGAAACACACAATGGGATACAGCGACATCGCGAAAATCAATCGCCTCACCATTACCATCATCATCATCATCATTATTATTATTGTTGTTGTGACTATGGATAGAAAACGATGGTGAAAGGAGATCATTGTTTTGTAACGAGGAGGCTGCTGCAATTTTATTTCATTTGAAATGGTTTATTCAACTCGTCGTAAATCAAACTGCAATTCGCGCGGATGTCTAAGATGCGATGGTGATGATGATGATGAGGTGGTCTTGTTGCAGGAGGATTCACCGTTAGAACATTGAAAATTGAATGTGTCGATTCGCATTCGACAAATCAAACACGAGTCGCATGTTTAGGTCGACGCAGCAGATTATTGACACTAAATGCAAGTGCAAATATGGACTGTGATTATTATCGTCAGGACGAGTCGAACAACAGACGCATTACAGCCTTAAAGTCGCAGAAGAAATTGCAATCATTTAATTAAATTTGTAGCTATAGACGAGCGAGGAGGAGACACACGCAAAGGCTCGATTTTAATTAATCATATAATAAACAACGACATGCAATTCGCGTGATGACACATACGACTTCTACTATATTCATTAACCCAAATGCTCGCCAACCATTTGAATATCATCCCATTGTCGCGTTGAACTTTTTGATCTTTAATAAATTTCACCCGAGAGAAACTTTCAATATCAAAAAGTATCATTAATCTTTCGTTAATTAACAATAGTTTAAATAATTATCTTAAACATAATTAATTTCACCCATTAATGAAACTATTTTTTTTTTAAATTAGAAAATTAATTAATATGTGTGTACTGTGTTTCAATAATTACAGTCTTATGGAAAGTTCCCAAAAGAACATCAAACAAACCTATCGGCACTTGTAACATCTGCATAGGGCAATAAAACCCTTTTGGAGAAACTCTTGGGTTTCTCATACTTTGCTAGTTTTAAAAGGGAGGTTTGTTACAAGTCTATAAAAACTATGCCAATTAACCTGCCCCAACAATTGTTAGATTTCTCATCCTTTGGAGAAGGTAGAATATTACACTTTTATTATTTTAAATTAGTCCTAGGAAGGGTCCTAGTCCTAGTTAGCTCGAAACTCATGTGAGTCCTAGTTAGTCCAAGTAATAGTTCTAGTCTATACTACTCTTGAACAGCAACCTATGCTTTTAGCATCTGGAAGCTAGATTAAGAATCTTCATCACCTACGTGTTAAATAAATACGATTAAGTACACAGACTTTAATCTTCACTCTTCCATAAAACCCACCAGGACTCCACATCAACAACAACTTTACTAGTTTTTACAACCCATTTATGTAACTTTCTTAAACGGGAGATTTATTACAAGTCGGACAGTTAACTAATAATTGTAAGATTTCTCACCCTTTGGACCAGCGCCT
>NW_017097187.1:207925-211014 GCF_001412225.1 Nicrophorus vespilloides
TTATTTTGTATTCGGTACGTCTTCTTACATATAAGACGACACTTTTGTTCTTTTAAATTAGTCCTAGGAAGGGTCCTAGTCCTAGTTACCCCGAAACTCATGTAAGTCCTAGTTAGTCCAAGTAATAGTTCTAGTCTATACTACTCTTAAACAGCAACCTATGCTTGTAGCAACTGGAAGATTAAGAATCTTCATCATCTAAGAGTTAAATAAATATGATTATCCACCAGTACTCCACATCGACAATACTACAAATTATTCCAAAGTATTCAGAGATATTCCATCCAGGGACACGACAATAGTTTATTAACCAAATTATTCAAGAAATATTAGTAATTTAAATTATTGATTAACCCGAGTAAAAATAAATATTTTGCAAAATGCAATCAAAATGTTTGTTAATGCAATTGGAAAGCCGAGAAAATGGAAACGACAGACATATAGACAATTCATACAAGTAATTTCGCAATCAAGACCCACGTTTCGATGCAGTTTCGTTGTCTTTCCACTCATTCTTTATATTTTCTATTTTTTTTTATTATTATTATCCATTTATTCAACATTTACAATTCAAATGGTTACAGTTTGGGAAATACGGTTCGCATTATTATACAAACACACGAACGTTTTCACTCCCTTCTAATGTATCACTCACACACAACAACATTGTGTGTTTTTTTTTCCTTTTCTATTTATATAAACGTATAGATATAAATACATATTCGCATAAAGAAGAAATATAAATAAATGTGAAGGCAATTTTTCATTCTCCTCTCGCAGTTTAAACTAATTACGCTCACTAACTGTAAAAAGCTTTATTTTTATTGCCGCAAAACAATAGTAATTAATTATGTCTGCTCGTCAGTTGTTTTTTTCTTCTTTTCTTTCTCTTCATCGTCTGTCTGCATTTAATTCTGGAACGAGCGTAGAATTTTAATTCAATTGTTTCAAATAAAAGTGGCGACTTTGTCGTAGAAAACAATTAATTGCACTTGATAACAGTAAATTGTTATAATTGATGACAGCTGTCATCGAAACATTATATAACCTGCACATATTGCTAATTCCAAGTTAATCTTTGACACTCACGAAAGTTTATATGGAAAACCTAATTATTGCAGTCAAAATTATGCATCCAATTAAAGCTTATTTTAATTGCTCAATTAATTTAATAAATTATATAATCAATTATGTGATCTATAAACTTTTCATTACATTAATTTTTACTTGTGAATCTACTAAATATTGTACCTGTTAATTTAGTTATTACTGTCAATTAACAAAAATCGGTGGCAATTGCAAGCCCGACAACCGAAATCCCGACAATCAAAATCCCAACTGTATCGAAATCCCGACAGTGTCTTTTATTATTATAAATTTTTACAATAACATTTTTATGGTTGTCGGGATTTTGGTAGTTAGGATTTCGATATAGTCGGGATTTTGATTATACAGTAAAAATTGTGCATGCAATTAAAGCTTATTTTAATTGCTCAATTAATTTAATAGATTACATAATCAATTATGTGATCTATAAACTTTTCATTACATTAATTTTTACTTGTGAATCTACTAAATATTTTACCTGTCAATTTAGTTATTACTGTCAATTAACAAAAATTGGTGGCAATTGCAAGCCCGACAACCGAAATCCCGAGTGTATCGAAATCCCGACAATCAAAATCCGAACTATATCGAAATCCCGACAGTGTCTTTTATTATTACAAATTTTTACAATAACATTTTTATGGTAGTCGGGATTTTGATTGTCGGGATTATGGTAGTTAGGATTTCGATATAGTTGGAATTTTGATTGTCGGGATTATGGCAGTCGGGATTTTGACATAATCGGGATTTCAAGCGTCGGGATTTTAATACAGCCGGGATTTCAATAGACGGTCTTTCGGTTGTCATGACATATTTTTATGTCTTGTGTCAGGTGTGGTGCGGATGCACCCTAATGATTGTTACGTTTCTAACAATAAAAAAAAGTAAATAATTGTAAAAATGATGTCAATGCCAAAAGAACATACGGATTTTTCGATTAATTAATTCGCGTGCATTTCTTGCAAAATACAATCACGTTGAAAGCAATTACGATCTGATAAAGAAATTAACGTAATTTGCAGCAGATGTCAATTAAAATCCGCAGACTTATCGAAAAAAAAAACGAACAGAATTTCTTGCTTAATTCAATTAGTGAAGAATAATTGATCGTTTTGCAATGTACCGAGTGTTTCGCAGTTTTCAATGCAATAAAATATTAAATGTACGGCGATTTTATGCTGTGTCTGGGCGTATTTGTTATTTCTTGTTACGTCTTTCTATATTATACTGGATGGATGTGCAAGAGAAGACACGACTCTATTAATATATATATATTTCGTATTTCTCTCTGTGCACAGTTGAGTAATTAGCTTGAAGGTGAATGTGTAATTTAGCGGCCTTCAATTGCACGCATGAGGTCTGACGAAAAATTTTCAACTGAAACGGATTTTTACAGCGAGGAGAATGAATAAAATAATGTTTTTTTTTTAGAAAAACAGAAACGAGCACGCAACAACAAAAACCGCAAATAATTGTTGAACAACGACAACAACCGAAAAAAAAGCGCAACAAACAAATCTAAATGAAGAGGTACATGTGTATATATAGTACATAAAACTGGACCCATGACCCAGTTCGGATGAGGAACGAGAGTCGGAAGAAGGAATTAGATTCTATCGGCCATCTGGCTTAAATTAAAACCCACTCTTTGCTGGTGTCGAGTCTAGCCGCTAACAAAGATCGCGCAGAAGAGAAATTGACCTGAAATGCATATACACACACACATATTTCTGCAATTCTTCTTTTTTTTTCTCTGTTCTTCATCTTCTACTTATTATTATTATGTAGTGTACGAGGATGCATCATAGGTAGCAACTGAATTGTGATTGTATTCAATTTTTTTCTTCTTTTTTTCTTTCTATTCGTTTGGTCTAGTGCGATTCGTCCGTTAGTCGGCTCAATTAGGCCCGTTCGTATTGCCAATTCTGTAAAACGCGTTTTTACAGAATACTTCCTACAATTAGCGGTAAAATTATTGAATC
>NW_017097187.1:211020-217223 GCF_001412225.1 Nicrophorus vespilloides
CCTCTTCGTCCCCATTTGGACACCGTGATCAAACCGATTATTCACATCACCATTCATCAATTGGTCACTCCAAATACATATAGTTTTTCAAATTTTAAATTTTAATTTTTTACAAATTTGTAAAAAAATAAACAATTGTAATTACCAAAACTTTCCAAATAATTCTAATAGAAAAGTGGAGATGAACGTAAATTTGTATAAAAGTAATCAACATTTGCATCTTCATATTAGAACAATTATGAAGTAATTTGTGTAGATTTTATGTAATTCAAATTAATATTACATAATTCTATTTATGGATTTAAATCAACAACAAAAAAACAGTTATGAAATTTATAAAACTATAATACTCATTTGGAATGAAATGAAAATATCTTTATATAATTAACAAGAAATAGTTCAAAATTTGAATGTTCCACTTAGAAACTATGTCATAATAAAAATCTATTAGAAAATTGTAAAAAAAAACTAACGATTCTTTAATAGTTTACAAAGTGTAGTTTAATAAATCATGATCTTCGATTGATATAGATCGTTTTCGAACGCCTTCGAGCAGCTACCAGTATTAGAAAAATTCGACTTTCTTTCTTTCTACGCATAGGAAAGAGAGAAAAACTAATGGTCCAAAATAATGATCGGGATCGGATAATTAATGACCGTGCAGAAGATGTCTTCGGTGGATAAACTCCGTTGTGATTCTATTTATAGAGGACTTCATCACCGTCGAATCGGAAACGATTCCAAAGAGACTCTACGAGTTTCTCGAAGTGCAACGACGAGTGAAATTCCACTTTTCCTCGATGCCATAACGACTTTGCACGGGTCAAAGGGCGATGCACAATGTTTGAAAATATTTGTTAAATGTATCAGAAGATTGGGATGCTGGGCATTCCGTTACAGACACATATTCAGACACCATTGGCAGGTCAGTGGGTCTGCAAAGGCCGGCAGCAAGTTCGAGAAAACCAGCTTACGGACGACCTTCAAAAAAAAAAAAAACTTCAACAAAGACGAAGAAGTTATTTTTTTTTATATAATTTCTTCTCACTTCTTCGTATTCGTCGCTCCCACCTAGAGTGAGCTTATTTTTAAGTCGCCAAGAGAAAGAGGACTCCCAGACTCAACAAAGTTAAAAACTTCAGCATCATCATTGAAACAGCCGATCATTAAAATAATACTATTAATTGTAACGAAATCTCGTTTAGCTTTCACTGCGAGATATTCTCCGATGCATACTAATTGCGTCGAGGAAACGCACTTCTTTTGCATGTCTTTCTCTCTCTCTCCGTTTATGAAAGTCGATGGAAAAGAATCGCGAAAGAAAATCACGTGCAGACTTCGATTTATTTTTACATGCATGACTCGAAAACAGGATTTCCTCGAGAAAATCGAATTTCCTACTCAATCCGTACGCATGCAGATATTACTTCACTTCGCGCCTCGGAAACGAACGATTATTAGAAAGTAGTCAAATATTCTTTGTTATATTACCCTTAGCTTCTTAATCAGATCTCTCGGCTTCTGTTGTAACAAAGCGTTTCGTGCTCGAACAAATAGCATCAATCTTGTGTAATTAGAAGTTGATCATTTAGAAAGTTCTAGGCATTACAATTAAGGTCTCTAAATGCTTAATGTGTGTATGTATGTATGTGCACCAGGAAAGTGCAGCGAATCGAAAAATCACTTTCAATGCATTCAAATAAATTAAACCTCGATTCTCTTCCCGTGAATTAGATTATTTTGAATCAAATAATTATGTCATTAACCAATGTTTTTTTTTTGTTCTTCCCCTCATGCTGAATGCAGATTATAAAACGTTAGCGTGAAAGCAAAGTATTAGTTTAAGTAATGTAATTTCTTACAATTAAAGCAAATTATTACACTTAATACTTTTACTTTCAAGGATCTTGCTTTTAAACAGAGTCAGCACAAAAAATAGCACCATTTCCAAGAAATAACACAAAATGCACTTCGTGTACTTTCACTATGAATTTCTAAAAAAATATATACCTAAGGCGTTTTTATTGAGTACTCCTTGACCTTACAATATTTAATTAATTTATTATAAATATTATTAATAAAAATTCGAATTAATGAATATAAATAATTTCACATACATTTAACGTAATCAGTTATGGTTTTCATGAAAATCCATGAGCAAACAAACAATTCCATTTACTCATTCATTTATTCCTATTCTTTATTTAGCTCAGCATTTCATTGACCTCCCTCTAACTTCGAACTTTTGAATAACATAAATAAAAATCACAAGGAAATGATTGTAATCGTGTACTGTTTACACTGCAGACCAATGCACCTAATGCTAAACAACATCTTGTATACTTTTCTTTTAGACGCGAATTATAGTTTATGTCTGTGGTTTCGTGAGTCAATAAACACATTTAAAAAAAAATGCAAATTTCAAGCGTAAATTTTTACAGTTTCTTCAATAAAAAAAAATACAGTTTTAAATATCAAATTATAGTTGCCATGGTGATTTGCAATAATTTTAGAAGGTTTTAGTCAATAGAAAAATCATTGTAATAAAATTATAGTTGCTATGGAAATTAAGAAAACAAAATATTGCAAGTGTTATTTGAAAATATTATTTGTGTTAATATAAAATAACAATGTTTTCTTTACTGATTGCAGTTGCTATGAGAATTTTTAACAATTTTAGAAGTTTGTAGTGAAAATTATTAATGATAGAAAAAAAAATTGAATAGAATTTGATGGTGATATAATCAATAGACTTATAAAGTAGTATAATAAAAGCGTAATTTTGCAAACGCTAACGAGGAAACAATGCGGAGCTGCGGACAATAAATAACCGACTAAATTACTCAAGTACTGTTACGAAACGACAATCGTATATATCTGCAACATTTGAGTTGCATAGCAACAGCATCTGTCACTTTATATCGAGTTAAACAATCTTTTCATATCTTCGAATATATTTTAAGGACCATATGGATTTTCTTCATTTTAATCTGAAATATGTTTATTTACTGGTTTAAGTAAGTACAAGAATTTAGGTGAACTTAATAAAAATATGATTTTTACTTTTGTTAAAAACTAGTTTAAATATAGTGAATTGAGAGTGTGCAAGTTTAAATCAAATTATCTGTTATTATTTGCATTACAGACACATTAAAGTCTATTAATGAGGGAAAGTAGGGTAAGTTAAGTTAATAATATCAAATGATTGTATGTAGATGAAAGAAGGCATTTTCTAAAATATGCACTGCGCTATGTAAATATGTGAACTATTACGTTTCTGATTAATTCAGTATTTCTAGTTCAAGTAGAAAGAACCTCGGGCATTGTGAGAAATAGTCGCAGCAAATAAACCATTGATTAAACAGCCGTAACCATAGTAACAAATTACCGAATAAATGAATGGAAGATATTTTATACTGTCGCCAGTCTTCTTTTTTTCGTTTCTTTGCGCTGCAACTTCGATCGGTCCGAAAACAGGATTGGGATTGGGCGCATGCAAAAATGTGCCCAAGACCAAAAGTGGGTTAAACAAGCCCGAAAAGGCAACATTATATATAAAAAAAAAGAACGGGCACGAAGGAATGAGCATTCGTTGCGTCACCGAAGAACGTGTGTATGTCTCGTCGCGTGTTCGAATTGAAAAACATATTAAGCGTTTAGCAAATTGACGAAAGAGAGGAGAGAATTACGTGAAGAAACGAAAATCGAAACCCACGAGAAGTTTTGTGAGAGTTCTGAAAATGGAAATTTTTCGAGCCTCCTCGGCACGCTTGAATCATTCAATCCTTATGTGATGAAGCAATCAATTTGTAAGGTAATAGAAATTTAAAAAAAAAAGAAGACGTATTACCACAATGAGGAGTTAACATACATTAGCATACATTAATTGCAATTGGCCGAGACGAGGAGGTGAAAGAGAATTATGTTTTTATGTACAATAAAAAGGAGCGTCTTCGAGTATCAAAGAAGAATGGAGATGAGGATGAATAAGAGAGAACTTGGGGGAGTTGTTCGATGATGATAATGCATCGCATGGCACATTTACAAATTGTTCGGTTGTTTTAGAAAGTTGAATTCTTCACTTACTGAAGACAACTAGACTAGATCAAAACTTAAAATTAAAAAAAATGTCATCTAATATAAATAATATGTTTATAACTAAAAGCAATAAACAAGATGGAATAGATACGCAATAAACGTGTTTATTTCAGTCTGACATTCATAAACAATTTGTTGCTAATAAAATATTTAATTATTTTAAGAAACGTTAAAACCTAATTTGATCAAATTAAATTTACATCTACCACAATTGGAAATTTATGATTTTATCACATTATTAAGTTACATAAATGATACTACTAGACTTAGTCAACTCAAAGTCTCATTTTGCAAAACTTGTTCCATAAGTTGTTGTAAATTGTTAACAGTGACCCGTGTTTAAAAGGTGTAATTTGCATGCGAAATCCGAAGGTCTTTAAAAACAAGTCATACGATCTCGACAATACACGGCGAGGAGCATTGTGTACTCGAAATGAGACGAAAGAAAAGAACAAACTTTAAATAAAGAAAGAAACCAAAAAAGATTTAAACAAGTCGTTAAATTTGTTGGAGCATGCAGAATGGATTTGTGAAAGATCAAAAGTGTAAAGTGACGTAAGCAACAATATGAAACAACAATGCATAAACGTAATTACTATACACACACACACGTTCTTACGTGTTTTCCTTCTATTTTTTTTGTTCGTGCAATATATGAAAAAAATATTATTACTATATTAACTTTGAATCATTTTGTTATAACTTCAATTCCTAGTTACGTCACGGCGATTTCCGCATTCGAAAGGATCCAATTATTAAACGAGCAGACGACGAAGGTCGTCGAATCGAAAAAATACGAAATTGGATTTGATTTGAAAACAAGAATGAATAATGAAATCTAGTGGCCAGACGAGATAGAGCGAGAGGAAGGGTGGAACACCCTTGTATAGGGGCACAGACATCGTTTCCTTGGCAACCAGGACGCCGCCCGTCTGAGTTCATTTTTTTTTCCTACTCATTTATTGCTTGTGTTATATAAATATGTCCGATGTAAATCAATGCCATCGTTTATTTGTTTTCATGCAACGTTTGCTAAGATTAATAAGGATCTATTAATATAAGTGGTATTCAGACACCGCAGGAATACTTCACGAGCTCTCTCTCTGAAATTAAAGGTTACTAAACCTGTCAAATGTAAATAATCCAAACGTAAAACAAGCACATCGTAAATGCTTTTCTTAAGCAAGGGGTTAATAAACCTGTCAAAATGTGACTGCAAACGTTAACAACCCTTAAATACATACTATATGTTAAATATTTAACCATGTATCGGCTTACACTATACCCCAAAACATCAACTGTTGAAATAACTAAAATATGACTAATAAACTTATTTTATATTGAATTTGAGAACAAAATCAAGTGATAAAAAATACAAAATATGACAACCTATCCAAATGAAACTACAAGTTAAATATTACAACAATCTGCACGTATTAAGTAGTAACTGAACATCAGCCTAAAACACTGAACAAAAAAATTACTAATAAACTAATTTTGCCTGGACTTTAGCCCAAAATTCTAAAATTAAGTAATAAACAGTCAAACTGATATATGAGATTTAAACGCTAACAAATAACACGGCAATTCAGTTAATTATTTGTTATTACGAAATTATACATTGGATCAAGTAAACAGTATTTAAAAATACCATTGTATCAGAGCCATGGGTAAGTACAGCGCACGATATTTTGCATGAATGGACACTTTCTTGATGAAGATTAGAATATCATTTTATCTACTGATAAACGGGTACAAGTGATCAGTATTGGAATCTGATAACGCATCGAAAATATCAGTTGTAATCGTATCTCAATTAAGACTTTAAGTATAGATTTGCAACGTACTACGATTATCAGAAATGTATGCATCTTCATATAACAGACAAAATCAAATGTATTAAACATAATTATAATTTTAAAAAAAAATCATTTCCTATGATCAAATTGAAAGTGTAACGAGAGATGAAAATAAAAAAAATCTCTACTCATTGTTCTATTACAGTTATAAATATAACCCATTGTTGTGTCAATTGTTTTGAATACTAAATGATTATTACTGAAATTCATTGTTTAAGTTTCAAAAGTTGTATCAAATGTAATTAG
>NW_017097187.1:217241-227577 GCF_001412225.1 Nicrophorus vespilloides
TAATATAGACGATTAATAGTCCAATTTCCTTTTTTTTTGGTGTCTGTTAGTAACAAACGAAAGGACAAATTACGATCGGTTTGTAATATTAATAAGTAATAAAAAAAATTGGATCAAGTGAGTGATTCGGCAGATATTGCGTAATGAATGAGTGTGAGAGAGAAGAAATAGAACGAAGTAATATAGAAGAACGGATTGTAATAATAATAATATCCTGCGGCGTTACGTAATTCGGCGTTTTTTTTTTGTCACGGTTTCAGTTTTTCGATCGGGCCTACAAATGCGAAATCGATTTTTCACCACTTCTTCCGTTCCTTCTGGAAATTTAGTTTTAGTTTTGTTTTGTTTTTTTGGGGTTCCGATATGAAAGTTCGGTGCAAAGCTGTGCCACCTTTCGTGGCTCACGCTATTTCCATACCGCGGATGGGTCGGAGGGCGGCGGTTTGATGGATGTCGGGGAAGGACGAAAGGAAGGATACACGTTCGCGAAAATTATTCCGCATCCTCGACGCTCCACCGACCAATCGCGTGCCACCGAATTTGTTGTTAGGACAAAGTGGTGGGTTTAGCAGTTTCCCTTTCGTCGATTGGTCGATCATCTCGAAGAGATGGCCTTCTCTTAATTGACGGTTAATTTGAGCTCCGGTGCGCAATTGGCTACCAATGGGAGCGTTACGTTTAGGTGCACCATCCGGTGAAGCGCACCAATTAATTACATTACATTTCAATAACGGTACAATATGGGGGCCATCGAGCAGAGAAAATCGGAGCTCAACAACATCCTCCCAACAACACAACACGGCACGGCACGCCGCATCGGATAATCCTAAAGCAGAACAACGAGTGAGGATTTTGATCATCACCAATTTGGAACACCGATCTGTCCTCTTTCACTCTGCGAATGGCTTAATCATCATCATCATCAACATTGAAATAAAAAATCGAGCCAATTAAGCCACCGAAATTGATTGATTTAATTGGCCGCTGCACGTTCCCAATCGATAACATTTTAAAATGCACACCAAAAAATGCTCCATTTACATTTCAACGATTTTCGAAACCATACCAAGCCACTAAGCACCTTTAATCCATACACACGTGCTGCATTTTATTGTTTCAATGATTCTCCAACCGTTCATTCTTCATCCTATCACAGAATCAACACAACCAATTAATTTCATCTACAAATTCCGACATAAAAACATCCGGAAACCAATATAACGTTTTCATTAACTTAATCAACCTCAATTCCCAATGCTCATCAATATTTAACATATTCATTCATCAATTTTTAATATTTATACACAAATAATCACATTTAATATTTTTTCAATATTTTGTAATTATTTTCGATATCAAAGTAATGTAGTTTCGGTTTTGTTTGGTCAAGAAATAGAAATTGTAGCAGTATGCTAAATGGTTTAAATATGTAAATAAATAGTAAGTATACACAACCCATGGTCACCAACCTGAGGCACTAAAAATAAGTTTAACAGGACTTGTATATTTACAAGTTCCGCTCTGGATGTATACAGCAGACTCGAATGGTCCCAAACATCAAATGAAGATTATATAAATTTACGAAATTTGATATAGTAATTAGATTTATAAATATTTGATTAAGATGCATGATTCAATAATTACATTATGGAATGTTATAAGTTTTTTACTAGAAATAATTAGAGTTTGTTACCGAAACTGTTCGATACATCAAATTACGATCATTCAAAATAATTATACAGAGAGACCGGGTCAGATGGATGCACTGCAAAGTCAGTGCTCCTGCTTCTTATCATACCGGGTTTTACTCATGTACGAACGTTTTCTTTTAAATTTATTTTCCTTCAGCATCTCAAGTGCTGTAATCTAATTTGCACGAGATCCAATCAAGATAATTAAATCGCATTTGCCAATTTCCTTCTGCAACAGATAGAGAGAGACTAGACTAGATTCCGGGGCAGAAGATAAAAAAAAAGAAAAACCAGAGAGCTTGCGTTTCCACTATATAATATGGGGAGCGATAATCATAGGTGGAGCGTTGCGAAATACAGCTTACCTTCGTTGAAAATTACAAGGCTTTTGCGTAATCCACAGACAGGCACACAGACGATTTTACGAAATTAATCAACAGTTGTAGTTGCACGAAATTTTCATTTATTTATTTATATATGTATGTATGTAACTTAAGGCGGCGACGAGGAGAAGAACACGTCCGCACTCTGCAAGCGAAAGATTCGCACTGCCTCCTCCTACCTTCGTGCTTCGGGAGGCGAAGAATCTTTCACCTCCAGCTCAGGTAAATAATAATTAGGATCGCGACATTTTACAATTATTTCTTTCAACTTATTAGACTTTATTTGGCAAATGCCTTCAAACGATTTAGATGTGTTTCTGTAATGAAACAAAGTCCTCAATTAGTGTATCTTATAGTTATACAACTTTACCAATTATTTCTTATACAGTAATTGCATTTCTTTAATCTACTAAATTGTTTTTCTATAATTAAAATTTATTTGTATTAAATTATAAATAACATTGATGTAACTATACTTGTTATGGACCCTTGAAGGGTTATCGACTGTAGTCCTACACCTCCGGGTAATTAAAATAAGCCAGCAATTGGGGCTCTCACGTTTCGGAAACTTGAGTATTTTAATTGGCTCCCGGCGAAACAGGAAAAAAAAGTACAACAACTAAAATAAGTGTGTTATTCAATCTGCGTCAAACAGAACAGAACAGTTGGCCGAGCTGATTCTTCTTTTTTTTATTTTATTTTTCTGTTTGCAAGGCAATGTACACACACAATGATTCGATTACAATCCAAATATCGCAGTTGGCAACGCGATTCCAGTGACAGCCACAGGACGACGGCTAATTGAAGTGAGCTTATACTTAATTTGCGGCAGTTGCGTGTCGTTTTTTATCTCTGAATTGGAGCATGGAAACGCTTCGCAGAAGGAAGAGGAGAAGACGATGGATGGATGGAAGCATCGCATTCGGTAATAATTAAAATAGAATTAATTATTTAACAGTTGGTAATGGCAATTAGATTGAGGAAATGCATATATGAGAAACGCGATTACCGAGAGCCTCTCGTTCCTCATATCTGAAGGCATTCCGCTTGCTCGAACTGGATCGCAACAAATATTCAGCAATTATAAATTATAATAAAGCATTTTAACAATGTTCCTGAACTCAAAATTTGCTTCCTGCATCCCGAAACACAAGAATTCAAACGTCATAATAAATAAATTCATTCAAATTAAATTCATTTCCGTAACTTCGTTAATCAATTTCATAGATGGCGTATTATTTGACATATGTCACAATTGAAGTTTAACAGTCTCCATAACAAATTTAATAACATTAGTTAATTAATTATAAACAAAATAATAATTGTTAATTTGCTACTGTTGGGAAATTTCAAAAACGATTTCTAAACAACAAAATTTAACATATTATATTGAACAATGTTTTAACAACAAGTTTTGCAATGCTTCGCAAGAAACGTATTGTATTCTAAATAAACTTCATTAGTAACGAAACGGAAAATGTTTTTTGCGCAAAAACAACTCATACATATAAAATAAATGCAAATGCTGGAAACTTGCGAATCACTCTTTCGAACGTTACGTTTTTTTTCCTTTAAATTGCCACAAAGAATTTGGAGAGCTGTAATTTTAGAGGAATTAAATTCAAACAATGTATTAATTGCGAAATTGAGAAACACAACAAAAAAAATTATAATAAGTTAATAAAGGAAGAAGCAATAGGATATGAAAGTCGGTGCATTCCGCTAATTTGTTGTTCAAAGTTTGCAAATTTAGAAAATACAATAACTCTTTTATTATATAATGCAAGTAGATTCGTTTCAGTTAATGTACTCAAATATTTAATTAATTAATATATGTATTTGTTAAGAGCTATTCATTAATATTAAGATAAACTAAACAAATTATAAACGATAACATCGAGTGTTTGTGTTACGTGATTTTTGGAGATTATATAAATTGCTACCTTTAATGTTGAGTGTTACACATGAAAGGTTGAATACCGATTAAATACAAGGACAGTTTACTATAAAACAACGAAATCGAATCGTTTGTTAACAAAATTTCGTTACCGAAAGAGGATTTTGTAAACGCAAACAATATTGTACGAGCAAATACACTTTAAAGCCTAGACAACTAATTTAAACGGCGTCTAGACCGTTACATGTAGCGCCGTTTCAAAATCCGAGAGAAAAACATATATTGAGAAAATGAATTAATTTGCTTTCGAAATGGCGTTGAGAGGAGTAAATTCGTTGTACAAATAATTCCAGAATTAATTCAAACTGTTGAAACATATTGGGAAAGTGAATTAATTTGTATTCGGTGAAAAATAAACAAGAACTTGTATCTTTATGCATTTAAAAACTTGTCGAAGAATAGTACACTTTGTGGAGATATTAAAAATGAATTTGACTCAGATTTGAGCGGTGAAATCAATGCTTTCATTAGTCATCAATTGAAGCGGCCTTGAAAGATTGTTAACATGTTTGTGGTCAATGAAATTGGAGTATAGAGTTTGTTTGTGTTACATTTTCTATGCAACTGAGTTAAACAATGTTTGTTGATTTGGATTTGAAGTAAATAAGTGATGTTTTGTTAATCCACTTAAATAAATCCGAAGACACGTAATCATTTTCGATGGACCTTGAATTTTTGTGAAGAAAAAAGTAAAATTCCATTCCAGTATTGGAACGGCAAGGACGTCGTTCCACTCTCACATTTTACGTACGAAACTGATCTCCGAACACATCTTGGGCAATTGACAATGCATGATGATGATGATCTCATGGACGGATCAACGGTGAGTTAACGATTGAAGTCACGAAGTGCATCCGTAGGTGATCAACAATTGGATCAAAGCTTCGGAAGAGAAACGAGCGGCTATAAATAAACCGTTTGATAATCGGCGCAAAACTATATTGCGATTACGCCATCCGGCCTTAGGTATAAAAGCAACAGACGAAGGAGAAAAGAACAAACACATAATGCGGGCGAGAAACGTGCGAGATCTCAGGCAAAGATTGGCCGCAGCTGGATCCAAAAACCAATGTGTCTCAGGTAAATGGAGAGAGATGTCCAGACCGAGAAAGCTACTAAAAGGCTAAATGTGTATCACTCGAAATGTTTATAACATAATTGTGATAAGCCGAAGGAAACAACAAAAGCGCGACCACGAGGCGAGGTTGCGTAACAACCAGAGCACAGCCAGCGAGAAGAACTGTTCTATTGCGACAAAGAAATTGAGGTCGTTATACAATATACACCCGATTATTACTATCCACCTTTTTTTTTAATTCGTTACCTCTTTTCTTGTCTTCTCGACTCTTGACTCCACCAGCATTTGGGTTAATAAGAAAATGTGATTATGTCACGGCGACGAAATCCGAAAATCGATGCGGAAAAGGCAAAATTGTTCACCCAATTAACGAACGGAACTTAATGCACCGTGAACTTCCACGTACACTTCCTAATAATCATAAAAATTGATTGAAACAACAACAACAAACAACAAAAAAGGTATATGAACGAACAATTTAAGATCTTTCTATTTTATTGGCACGTAACAATTTCTAATCGTTGCGCAACAAAACAAGGGAGACAACGAGGAAAACACGACAAGAGTCTTTGTGTTTGAGCGTTTTACAAAATAAAAATGTAGAAATCAATAACAATTTTTAGCAGAATTCATGTCCAAATTTCCCAATTAGTTGCAGTTAATGACATAATTGTGTTTAGTAAAAAATACAAACTAATAACATATAATTATTTTTAGTTATGTAATAGCATCATTACATTGTTTATTAATACACACAAAATTCTGCTGTTTATAGGAGTGACATCATTTTCAATTTATTACAAAAAATTTGTTTCCAAATTTAGTAATTTCTCAATAAATTTGATATTAGTTTTAATTGAGTGATTGAAAATTGTTTTTATTTTCACTGGTGTAAATGCAAAGTATTGTTTTAAATGTAAAGGAAAGTCTTTAAAAGAGCTTAAGCGAAAGTATTTCAATATCTAGATCAGTTTGTAATTTCTACATAAATATTTCATACATGCATTTTGAGTCAAAAACTTATAAGTAAATCAAATATAAACATTTGATAATTAATCATTCAAAAACATTGCAAAATATATTTAATGATTCAACAAATTTTAAATATGTACATGTTCTCAATATTCATATAACTGCAATTAAATTCTGAGATGTGCTATTATTATAAACCTGAGTAATTAGCGAAGATCGGTCGAGAGACACGTTTTCGTTGCGCTCGGGAAAACTCCGATTAATCAGCATAATACGAATCTAAATCCGGATTTGGCACTAAACGTGCCAATATTGATATTCAACACGAGCCACAATTCTAGTAGTTAAAGCTTAAGTATGCAAATTATCTATTTATTTTAATTAACAATTAAGCAGAAAATCTAGTTTAATTATTGAATTTCTATATTACAATTAAGGAAATTTAGATCAGTTTAAATGAAATTTTTAAGAGTTTCAAATCGTTTGTTGAAACGATGATTCAATCAATTTGTTATGATAAATCTGAGCTTTGGAATAATACACATTTTTTTTTTAAAGTAATCTATGAGTTAATAGCGACACGTCATAGGACTGATTAGGGAGTTGAAGAGCTAATTAATCGGTACGACTGTTATTGGAAATCATTAGAGACAGGAAAAGACTTGGGTCTTTAAACTTTTTTTTTCTTTTTGTTTTCATTAATTACATTCAAGTGGACGACCCACATTTAAATCCGCATTAAAAACAAACGTTTCACATACATCTTACAATTTATATTGAAACTAATTTATGAAGAAAAAAAATAAAACAAATCACAATTTGAATTTAAAATTAGGCATTAATAATTGTGGAAACACTAACATTACATAATACCTCATTTACATGAAATCAATAGTATGAAAATGCGGGATACCGCAATAAAGGCAGGTAGATTGTAATAAGCCGGAAATATTGAGTTTAAGATAGTCAAAGTAGATTACTTTAAGATATTGTAGATAAAAATGGATTAATTGATTAGTCTTAAATTACCGAAATTAAATTAGCAATTATTTAGTAAAAGTAAAATGATTGTTTGCCTATAAAAGCACGTGATTCCAGAACGAATTAATTATTGCGAAACCGATCGGATATAAGTAATTAGAAGGAGTCATTATAGTAGTGAAGAATAAGAAGAAAAAAAAACAATAAACAAACAAGCTAAATCCCCTTCACGCACCACGAATTTCCCATTAGATTGTAAATAAATCGAGTCTTATATAATTGTTTTGTATTCCCTCTTCGAGCGGATTTAGCATTGGATTTTAGATTTTTCTGGGCCATTAAACATTTGCACGCCGCAACTTAAGTGCAAGGCATATTCATTAATTAAGCACAGGGACGTAAGTTGTTATGTTTTTATTTTCCCTGAAGAAGGTTGTTTTCCCTTTGGAGCTTAAGGATTTAGAGATCAAAAGTCGTCCTAAAATGAGAGTAAAAGCAACTAGTTGTAAAAAAAAAGTTACAAATCTGCACCGACCGTTAACAAGAATTAATCCACATCCGGACAAATTGAACAGCCTCTCGTGGTTTCCTACTATTATCCTATAACCACTTTCGACGACGATGGTGGTAAGTTAATCCTCGTCGTCAGCACAATTATTCTTCGCGTAGGAACAAACTGCAGAGGCATTGCCCATCCATGGCGCGACGGCTTCGGGTTTGTACTGAGCTCACCAAAAACTGGAGTCAAGGTACAGCCATATATATATATATATGTACAATATACACGCACACAATGGGAGAGCCACGCTCGTTGCGCAACGGCGGCTCGATAATCGCAAAAGCGGATGGAACAAAACAAAAACACGGCGTTACGAATAAAATGATAGGCAAACGCACGCGAAAAAGCCAGTACACTTGCAAGTAGAAGAAGAAAAAAAAACGTTACTAATTTTACTGCAAAATTTCTCGAAGATAAGCTTCGAGCGTTAGATAATTGCTGTCATTCTATGACGCAAACAATTGAAAACACACAAACGAACTTTACACAACAAATTATTAAACAATATTATTATAGATAATATTAGTATTTTAATGATTTTCATTTGATGTTATGTAAATGATCTTCTTTTAGTATTTTATATTATACTAAGAACTCATTACTAATTGATTAATGCAAATTAAAGTAAATGTTTTGAAAGTAAATGAGTATTTTTGAAAATAGTATAAATAAGTAGTATAAATTTTTACTCGTATAGTGAAACATATTAATACATATAATATTTGTACATCCAGAACTTCTCTTCTCATTGTTACTCGTTAAGTGAGTAATTTTTCTTACAATTCATTTTGCTCGTTAAGGAGGTTCCACTGTATACTAATTATAAAATACAATTTAACGTTTTAAAGTAAAGAAAAACCCACAGAGTTTATTGCAGACAGATGGTGAAATCGACAGCTGCCAAAAGTAATTTTAAACAAAATTTACGCAGCCAAGTAATAAAATACAGGTATTATCATTTTAATTTTTTTTTGTTGGTTAAGCAATTAAAAGTGCAAAACTGGACCAATCTTCTTGTGTCCAAAAAAAAAAACAACTACAAGAACGACGTCGATGATGATGAACTCCGGCCATGAGATTCGCATTGTTCCATTTATCCTTCGGAATAATAAACGATCTTCGTACTTTAATTTAAGCGGATTTAAATAATTTTTAAATCTGGCGCGAGACAATGAGTTTTGTCGCAACGCTCATAAGAGTTGGCTTCATTAAAACGCAGGTATTGTTCCGATACAAGTAGAAAAAAAGAAATAATTGGGCCGCCCCCCCTCAATTTGCGTAAATTTCCCACGTCCGTTGTTCTTGTTTCTAAAATGAAAATAATTCACGTGAAACATTATTGTTTGATATTATTAATTTGTTCGCCAAGTTCTCTATTGGACATGAACGAACGGACGAGGAGCGATGAAAATTATTGAAATTGTGCGTCCCGTTACGGCCATGCGGGCGCCCATACCAATTTCCGAATCGGAAGGACCAAATGGGTTCAAGTCCACACGAAATAAACGTCGATTTGTTGAACAGTAATTTGACAAAAAAAAAAGCGTCTGATGTAATTTTATCTCAATACAAGTTACAATTAAGGAAACATAATAACGCTGAATAGATCTGCGATGGCACGAGGCAATATTTCATGAAACAAGAATCACGCTGTTTCCTTCTTTTCGTTACAGATCTCCGATCTAGTTCCACGTGGCTTCATGCATATAATAATACTAATAATAATTCAGGGTGGACGATTACAATTGTAAATCGCTTTTGCTTTTACTTTGACCTCTTGACATGCGTCGCGCAAGTTCCGAGTGAAAGCCGAGATGGTCTTTCAAAAAAAAATTTGTAAAGCGCGCGTGAAATGCAAAAGAGCCTGAAAGTCTTCGCATTTATTACATCGAAGTAAATAAATTTAAAAAAAAAAAACGAGTACAGAGAGAAGACGACTTCGAGATCTGCATTTGGGATCGAACAGAACCGAATAATGTTTATAGTTTTAAATATTTTATAGGATGAAACTTTCGCGAAGAAAGTCAAGACTCTTCGGATCATCCACCAAATTCGGGTCAATCACAATATAAAAAAAAACACATAAATATACACACTGCAATAAAAAAAAAATACGAACGGGGACAGATTGAGATTTTGAAATTTTTGTTTTCTCGATTCGCTCAAGTTTTGCTTTTGAAAATTCACAAACAGGAAACTATTTCAGATGCATTTATTATTAACATCCATACTTCGTACATTTATACTTCAATTTAAATGCAATGGGTAATTTAGTTTTTTTTTGTATTCCACATACGTTTGCTATGGTTTTTATTTTTCTTCCACTACCGGAAACTGAATTTAAAATTTCTGGCTGGTTGCATCCGACTTATTTGTGTGTGTACACGCCGTAAGTGTATGTGTGTGCATCCTGTTACAAATTACAAACCGTGCTTTTATTATTGCTCCTTTCTGTGTACACCATCGCGCAGAACCTTTTATATTAAATATCAGCAATTAAATAACCATACTGACGAAACACAAAAAATGCCCCAGACATCTTTGAGCCGAAGAACTCGTATCCGGTGTACGAAATGCATTTACGATATGTAAAAATCTCCTCGTGTTATTTAAATTTAGAAGAGAGTAGAAATCTGGGCCACTAAATGTATTCACGTCGCGTCGCTCGAGCCTCTATGTCTTCATCTTCAATTAATATCGAGATATTCCGGATGG